>NW_024802946.1:0-25583 GCF_019175285.1 Sceloporus undulatus
GCAGGGCTTAGTATTATTTTCCAATAGTACAGCCCTTTGGATATTGCTTTTCGGCTGCTTTTCTGCTTCTTGTTAGCTGGAGACAAGATCTCCCAAGACCTGCTCCTTTTCTGTGGGGCTCTTTTTATCTAATGGCAGCAGAGCTGCATCTCAGCTCAAAGACACTGAGATTGTAGTCTCCAGGGCCAGAGAGAGAAAGAGAGGTCTTTCCATTCAGGGTAAACTCTTTCAAGGGCCAGCTCCTTTTCATTGCTGGATGCCATTTATTAATCCAAGCAGTTCTCCGAAAGATAACAGGCCTGGGCAAGGTCTTTCAGCCAAACCCACGGCGGCTCCTTTTTGGTCTTCCTTTCGGCTAGAATTAAGAAGTCACCAAAGAAAGAAAAGTCAGCAAAGATAAAGAACACTGAGTCTGTATGGTGTCTTTTCCCCTTGTTCTAATTTTAGGGAGCGAAACTCTCAAATCAGGGCTTACAACCAAGTCTTAATGATGAATATTGCTGCTGGGTTTCCTTGGAAAGCTTAGGGAAGAGCTGGTGGATTACCAGAGACGCTTCTGTACTACTGTTCAAACCAGACCTGCTTGTTTCCTTGTGAGCAAATCAGCTACTTCTAGCTGCAGGAAAATAAGTCACAGATACAGAGGAACTTCCAATAAACACCAAGAAATCAGAGTAAAGGAGCCATTTGTTTATTGGTTTTAATAGTAATGCTGGTTCTAGCAAAGGTATGGATTACCAAAGGTAAGAGGGCAGCATGGATTTCCATCTTAATAGCATTTTACACCTTAAATTGTAAGAAATATGCTTCTTTCATAATGTCAAGGAAACACTGGGATTGCCAGGTGAGAACCAGGAGAGTGCTCCTGAACCATTAAAAGCTGCACCAATAGCACCGTTAAAGCCATTTCCTCCCATGCCTCCCCAGTTTCAATGTGCCAAAATGATGTCACATTTTGGCTGATTGATGGCCCTTTTGGTTTTCTTTTGCTTTGGAAGGGGAGGCTCTGGGAAAGTAAGCTGCCACATTTGTGGATGGATTTAGGTGCATTTGGCTGGTTTTCACATGGGGAAAAAATATCAGCTGCCAATTATGCCATTTGGGAAGGATCTGGGAGCTTCATAAGGGCTTTAGGAGCCACACTTCAGGGTCCCAATGGCTGCTTATGTTTAAAAGGACAGAAGCCATGTCCTGTTTTTCACCTGAAAACCTTGGAGGCATCCATATTCGAGTCCTGATTATAATCATTGTGTGTCTTCCAGCCGTTTCCAACTTATGGAAACACCAAGGTAAACCTATCACCTGGTTTTCTTGGCACATTGCTTTTGTTGTACAGGTTTGCTATTGCCATTCTCTGTGGCTGAGAAAGTGTGACCTGCCCAGAGTCACCCAGTGAATTTACATGGCTGAGTGTGGATTCAGAGTCTGGTCTCTAGAGTCATTGTCCAACGCTCAAAACATGGCGTCACGATTTAAGCCTGACTTGTATTTAGAATTAATTCAGTTGTTTCAAGAGCAAATAATCTATCCAGCAGATATTTCTAATGTTTAATTCTAGCACGCAGTGACCTGCCCTGGAAGAGGAGAAATGCAAATCTCGATAATGAAGTGCCTGGAAAAGGGTGCCCTTGTCCCTCTTCTAACAGCCTCCATTCAGTCGCTTCTCGTATCAACCGTAGATGTCTAGGAACCAACCTTACTATTCCTATAAATCATGGTGGTAATACTCCAGGCAAGCTGGGACACTCAGTCTGGATCCTCTTGGCACCATCAATGCTCCGACATGTATCCCAAATTGGCTATTAACTCTAATGGGCATTTTTGGAGGGGTCTCTCCCTATGTGTGAAAAATTACTCATGCTCTGTTGGCTGAAATCCAGTGAATCCGGATAAAAGACACTGTGTTCAGTGCTTCAGTAATATTATGCTTAGGAGTGCCAGCTTTCATTAATTGAATTGGTAGATTAAGGGCCTGAATAGATAGCCCAAAATAAAGCTGCTTTGGGTCACTTTGGAGGTATGCTGTTTAAATGATAGACACATCTTAAGAGGCCATAAGCTGGGCCAAAGCTGCGTTGTAGTCCTTAGAACTGGAGGGTGGCTTTGGTGTGGTTTCCAGCCTCTTAGGACACATGCATAATTTAAACAGCATACCTCCAAAGTGACTTGAAGCAGGTTTATTTTGGCCTGTCTGTTCGGGCCCTAAGGCTCTGAAGCTTTAATCCAGGTTAAGATTTACCCTTGTTCTTCTTGATGGAGAATCTGAAGAATTCATGGCAACAGGGCTAGAGCCTATGAAAGCCACATTTTGGACTACAACTCCCACAAAAACTCCACTTAGCCTGGTCTTGACCAGTGATGCCATTCCATTGGTTCACATCGGTTTATCTGAACCAGTTCTTGGAATCCATTTGATTTACCTAACTGCTTCTTGTTTGGAGTAGGGAGTTTATCAGACAAAGGAAATTGGAAGTATAATCCAATGGCAATCTGGACGCAATCATGGAGTTTCACGTTATTGCTTGATAGACTACCACATGCAAATTTGGGCAATGGCATGCTATTTTTGGGCAATGGGAAGCCAGTTTGAATGCAATGAGCATTCACGTAATTTTGCTAAACTAGCGACTTTAAGTGAATGCATTCTGGCCTCACTTTCTTTTCATTTGAAATTAAGAGAAATTCCTCCCATGTGATAAACTCCAATATTGCTGCGGTGTCCACCCTTTGCAACTGGCACATGCTTTGATTCATTTGTAAATGCCTTCTCAGGCAACAGCAGCATCAAACCCAAAGCTTTCCTGGCCAGTCCTGGCTCTGTCCCAGGGATGTATGCCCCCAGGAAGACTAAGAAAGAGGAAAAAAGGGGGTTCAGATGCCCCCCTCACAAGTAGCCCCAATTGGGGAAGGAAAAGGAGGCAGGAGTGCAGGAGATCAGCATCGCCATGGAAGTATTGGCAAAGAGGAGGCAACCTCATCACCTACCTGTTTGCTGACCAGCATTCAGCAAAAATGTTTCCCGGTACTCCCTTCTTTGTACAGCCCTTAGTGCTGTGCTTGGGGAGAGTACTTTCAAAAACAACTCCCAGAATCCCTTGGAATAATTGGCCAATCTGTCTGGGGGATTCTGGGAGCTGTAGGCCAAGCAAATAGCTTTCCCTAGTTGACATACTGGAAGTCTCACTAAGAGTTGATGGCAAGGATGATAAACCAAATGATGGTAAACCAAGTGAGGTCCGTTGCCCTCCATCTGAGCCCCAGGCCCTCCAAGGGCCCCTTCCCTTCCACCTTTCCTCCATTGTGCATCAAGGAAGAATGTCTCCTGCTCCGTATCCCTGCTTTGGGTCCTTACCGGCAAGCTATTTTTAGCTGCTATTAA
Organism: Sceloporus undulatus; assembly: GCF_019175285.1. Classification (NCBI taxonomy): domain Eukaryota; kingdom Metazoa; phylum Chordata; class Lepidosauria; order Squamata; family Phrynosomatidae; genus Sceloporus; species Sceloporus undulatus. Next base: position 3,380 of record NW_024802946.1, read on the forward strand.
CCTCCCGCCTCCCGCTCTTTGGGCCTCTCTGCCGTCGCTGGAGGCCGCGGCCAATTTGTCTAATTAAAGAGAATTAAGGAAGAAGTGTCCCCAATTAAAGCAGGAGAAATCGTCCCTTTTGGAGGTAGGTTTTTGGCCACGGGTGTCAAAGAGGATTAGCAGCGATGGAGACCTGTTCCAGCTCCGAAGGGGTTCAAAGGGAAGGAGGCTTCGTCGCCCGGAGAAGAAGGACCCGGACTAATTGGAGATGGGCTTCACTTGGACCAGAAAGTGAGAGCTTTCCAAACAAAACCTCAAAGGCATAATATATATATATGAGAAGAAGCAGCAATCTTTGAGTGTTGTTGGGTCTCATCATCTCTCCTAATACTGTACCTAAGAGTTGGTGGACATGTTTCTGTGTCTCAGAGTAATGCAGCATCAAGACTCTGGGGTATAACATGGACTCAGGAGAATCTCCGTTAATCCTGACAAATTGAAAATGAACGACTTATTAACATGGTCTGATCCCTTCTTGGTGACCAGTCAGTGAGCTTCAGGGATGCTCAGAGAAGGAAGGAAGGAGGTGATGGAGTTGGTGATGCTGATATTTTTATCCCATATCCTTCAACCGTCTCCATTGGCAGACGGCCACCATCACTGTCCTCCCACTTTTTCAGCTGCTTTTAAAAGGTCCCAGGCTCTCTCTCCTTTCCCTACATCCTCTTTTCTTGTTATATTAGTTCAACTGCTGCCAAATGAGTTCAACAATACTTTGCACTTTCCCAAGTTCTGATACTAGAAGTCCTACTAAGAGTTGAGAAAAAGGGATTTGTACTTTTGCGGGGCACCAGCACCCTTTGGCAGAGAAGGCTAAAGACTTTGTAATGCTTTAAACCCAGGATTCCGTAGGATGGAACTACAGCATTTAAAGTGGTGTTAAACTGTATTATTTCTACATTGTAGATGCATCCCAGAAGGTTTTGGAAGATGGCAGAAGCCTGAATAAGAAATAAAGGAAGAAACAGGGAACTGAAGTATGGGAAGAAGAATGAGCCATGGGGATTGGAGGTATGTTGTACTCAACACATTTGAACAGCGAAACCGAGAAGGAGTAGATTCTCAAGCAGGTAACAGATATTCTTCAATTTAGCCACTGGAGGTCTCCAGTAACCCATAGATTCAGTCTCTAAAGAAACAAACTGGATTGAATGCAGCCAAAATTTGTCTGACACTTTGAAATCCATAAGATGGCCAGGGTGAGGTGTCACTTATTCATTCCCATTGAAAACAGTGTTCGTAGCAGTCTAAACATTTGGATTCATCCTAACAGAGCTGGATGGGGATGGATTTCTGATGTTCTTAACACACACTCTAGTTGTCTAAGTTTATTGTTGTTGTTAACTGCCCTCTAGTCGTTCCTGACTCATGGTGACCCTGTTGATGAGACATGGCCTCCTTGCCCTCCACTACTCTGCTTCCATCTTGTAGATTCATGCCTGTGACCTCCCACTTTTCCTAGCATTATTGTTATGCCTTCTCATGATGTGGCTAAAATACAACGGCCTCAACTTGATCATCTTGGCTTTCAGGGAGAGTTAAGGCTTGATCTGTTCAAGGACTCACTCATTTGTCTTTTCCGCCATCTATGGTATCCTCAGCTGTCTTCTCCAGCACCACATCTCAAATGAATTGATTTTCCTCCTATCCGCTTTCATCGCTGTCCAGGTTTCACCTCCATACATAGTGATGGGGAATACAATAGCTTGGACAATTCTAACAATTGTATATCTACTCTTTATGGTCTTGTCCAGTTCCTTCATAGCTGCCCTTCCCATTCGCAGTGTAGTTGTCCAAGTAGCTCTCTGGAAAAGCTAGATGTTGACCAAGACCTAGTTGGTGTTATACTCTGGGCACAGAGAGTGGTTTGATGTGGGCCACTGGTGCTTGAATTTGGACACTTCATGGTCTGAAGCTGCAAACTTGGATACCAAGCTACTGAAAGATTAGGTGAATTCAATCTTAGGGACTTGTCCACACAGGCCAATTAAACTGGTTTCCACCTGCCCTCACAGTCACACTGTCTATGTGATGCAGAGCAAATCTCCGACTCGAGTGTAGACTGTCTTCATGATGTGAGACCAGTTCTGCATTGAATGCATCCTATCCCTTATTGGTATTTTAAAAACCTCATCTTTTACTCCCAGTTTTCAGGAGAATCTGTAACACTCCCTAACAATGGCAGGTGGCTGTCTACACATTCTTTGCATTGAGTCACCTAGCGCTGGTGCAAGTTGCTCCCTTTGTGGTCACGAGGTTCACACCCATGTCATCAATGCTGGGCACCTTGTTTCTGAACTCAGAGGGAGAGACTTGCGCCAGGGTGACAGCACCAGGCAACACACTACAATGTGTATATAGACAACCTCCTGGCATCATGATGGAATAATATGTGGAATCTGGGGCAGCTGTTGTTATGATCTACGGGTGCAGGGAGTGTCCCTTCTTGCATGCCCCTTTCAAATAGGTGGTCCTTGTTATCCACTGGCGTTTGCTTCCAGGACCCCCGCATAGATACCAAGATCCATGGATGATTAAGCCCCATTACTGTAAATACAACAGTGCAGTAAAATGATGTTCCTTATACAAAATGGCAAATTCAAGGTTTGATTTTTGGAATGTATATATTTAAACAAAAAAAATCATTTTCAAGGTATGGATGCTTGAATACGTAGATAAGGAATCTGCGGATGTAGAGGGCCGACTGTATTCCATAACTGGAGTCTTGATTTGGTGAGTTAAAAACACTCTTAATGGATCGGCTCAAATATTTGTAATTGCAAAATGGACTTATTGCACAGAGGTGTAGTAAAGAATTGTGTGTGTGTGCACGCGCTACTGTTTATATTTCTTTGCCCTTCTTGTTATGTAGCTAAGGGCACACATCTGGTTCTTTTTCTCCCACCTGTTTTTATCTTCACAACAATCCTGAGATAATTTATATTGTGAGGGAAAGTGACTGGTTCAAGGTAACCTACTGTATCTCATCTGCATCTCACCTGAGATTATGGGGATGCCTTTGATCTGGAAAGGATCCCACCATGACTCCCCTTCCTTGATCCGATGTCTTTCCCCCCAAGCTCTGTATTGCTTTGCCCTGTTCTGTCATTTCCCTCTTCGTCACCCAACTTCTTTGGAGACCCTTCCGAATTGAGGGACTTGGCTGGTCTCCCAGCACAGATAAGAGCTGGGCATGTGGCGAAGTGTGGGGATGGGAGGAAGAAGCCTAATATAATAGCCTGAGGGCATCTGGAGAACAGCAATGAAAAGGCTGCCTCTACACGCTCCTTTGCTATTTATTTACGTTGCTGCAGGCAGCCCCTGGAGAGGAAAGATGACTGGCAGGGATGAGGATGCCACCTCCTCCTTGAAAGAAGATGCAAGAGAGGATCATCTTAAAAGATGTGCTCCTCAATGTCTCAGGAAGGGTGGACTTGGCAAATAAGTGAGAGAGGTCTGTGCTGTGCCACATGATGGCTAGGCCCTCTTTGGCACAGCCTTGCCTGTGGCATATGTAGAATATGGATGATGGGTAGCATGTCTTGTGGCCCTCCCATACCCTCCAACTGCCCATATTTGTCCGTGGCAGTCCCAATTAATCCTCTTTCATGCCACTTTTAAAGCTGCTTTTATAATGTCCCAGTTTTTTCTCTCCTCCCTACTTCTCCTAGTTGGACTGTTGCAAACAGAGTTCAGTTGTGCACTCAGTTTAACTCAGCAGCGGGAGAGGAGAAGAGAAGGCAACATCTTGTTCTTCCCAGGAGGCTCAAGCAAAAGCAAACTGCCGCAGCCTCTCCTAGCTTGTGTGTTCTCCCTCCTTAATAACATTTGCCATCTTGGCCACACTCTGATGTTTCTTGGCCTCACATGTCTATGAAATGTTGGACAAGATGCCCTCCAGATGTTGATGGATTCCATCTCCATCTGTAGGATGGAGCCATGGCAGTCAAAGTGGTATCAAACAGCATTATGCACTTCCTCAGATGCACAGAAAAGGGGGTTTTCTTCTCAGAGCGAGGGCCATTCTTGCTGGTGGGGTTTTTCTCTGCCTCTCTCCTCTCTCTCCTCCATCCTCCAACCTTCTTGCTAGACCTGATTTGTCCTCTGTGCGATTCTTTCCTTTCTCCCACCCCCACAAGCTCGGTCTCACCCCAGCTTCATATAACACGATAACGGTGGGGACCTCTGGCAACAATAGGGGGATTGTGAAGCCAAGAAAGACGAGGAGGGAGATATAATAGAGACATCTCGGAGGGATATGATTTTGCCGACATCCAGGGCCTGACCTCCATAGCTCCTTCCATTGTGAGCTTTTATGCCCAAAATATGATTTCCAAAAGGGATTAACAACTTCAAAAGGCAACCGGGCTTTGATGCCAGCGCTCCTAAAACCTTCATTCAAATCTTTTTAGCGAGGTTCTATATATATTTTATTTCAAGCAAACCTGATTAAAGTTCCCCATTGTCCTTAATGACATGCTTCTGTCCTCCCATTTAAAAATAAAATAAAATAATTATAAGACGGAAAAGTAATAGAGAAAACTTTTCTTTCTTTCTTTCTTTCTTGGATCCAAAGTGCTGTTTAAAATGGAAATGTATATTGTATTTGATTCATCTCTTCTAGTTTGGTATTGCATGGTGGCTATTGACATCATGAGAATCTTTATATTACCGTTGCAACTGGTAAGTCAAAGATATAGAGTTATCGAATATTAGATTTAGAAGCAATATGATATGATAGCCCTGTTTAAATATTTGAAGGGATGTCATACTGAGGAGGGAGCAAGTTTGTTTTCTGCTGCTCCAGAGACTAGGACCCAGAGCAATGGATGCAAGCTCCAGGAAAAGAGATTCCACCTCAACATTAGGAGGAACCTCCTGACAGTACGGGCTGTTCGACAGTGGAACACACTCCTTTCTTGGAGTGTAGTGGAGTCTCCTTCCTTAGAGGTTTTTAAACAGAGGCTGGATGGCCATCTGTTGGGGATGCTTTGATTGAGAGTTCCTGCATGGCAGAAGGGGGTTGGACTGGATGGCCCTTGTGGTCTCTTCCAACGCTATGATTCTATGATTCTAGTCTCTGCAGCAGCAGAAAACAGGATGGCTATCATATCATCTAAGTATAAACATCCCCCTTCTCCTGAACTCATTGGTACCTATACAAGTCATTGGTCCCTATACAAAGCCAACTTTCATAAAATCATAGAGTTGGCTTTGTATAGGGACCAACTTTCATAAAATCATAGAGACCTCAAGGAGCATTGCATTCAACCACCTGCCATGCCAGAATACACTATTAAAGCACACTTGACAGATGGCCATCCAGACTATGTTTAAAAAACTCCAAGGAAGGAGTCTCCACCAGACTCCAATGGAGAGTATTCCACTACCAGACAGCTCTTATGGTCAAGAACTGCTTGCTAATGTTTAGTAGTTTTCCAGTAGTTTGAACTTGTTGCTCCAGGTCCTATTCACTGGAGCTGCAGAAACTAAATTTGCTCCATCATCAGTATGACACCCCTTCAAATATTTAAACAGGGCTATCATATCACCTCCAGGTTAAACATACCCAGATTTCCAATTCTCTCCTCATAGGGCATGATTTCCAGGCCTTTCACCATTTTGGTTGCCCTCCTCTAGTCATGCTCCAGCTTCTCAACATCCCTTTTGAATTGTGCCCAGAACTGGACACAGTATTTCAGATGACCAAAGCAGAATAGAGTGAAACTATTTACTTCCCTCAAACTAGATGCTATATTTCTACTGATGCAGCCTAGAATCGCATTGGCTTTTTTGTCTGCCGCATCACATTATTGACTCATGTTCAAACTTGGAGCCTGCTAGAACTCCTAGATCCCTTTCAAAATGATGGCCATCATTAATATGTTGGTGGCACTATCTGTATTCTGTGGCTACGGCATTGGCAACCAAGCAGGGAACCACACAGTTCTCTTCTGACTTTGGTAACTGTGGTTTAACTTGGTTTCCATATCCTCCAAAGTGGGAAGACCAAGATCTTTTCTGTTTTGCTTATAGCCTCTTTGGGGCAGAGATTGCCTCTGGCTTGTATGGCCAGGGCTGCTTTGGATGTGGAAACCATTCCACCAGGTCAACCGGGGCAGGAATGACCCTGCCATCTAGTGGATGGAGGTCAGCACAGTTAGGTGTAATTGGGAAAGGTCATATTTCCTGGACAGACAGCCACGGATGGAGAGTTGACCCTTCACCTTTGGTGTCATGTGGGATTGATGGCTCCCATATGCTCCTAGGCCCATAAAAACTCTGCATGCTGGTCTTCATGCTTTTGAAAGAAATGCGTTATAAAGAATACACAAAGCAGAGGATAAATGTCTTTCGGTCTCAGAATGCTAAAGGGGTAGCTTCACGGATGCCTAAAATATGTTTATGGCTTCTTGGTAATTTCATTTTTTTAAAGTAAATTTCTAGCTCATTGTTTTAGAGGCATGCTTGCAAACTGCGTGACTCTTGCTTGGTGAGACATAAAGATCATGAAGCCTGGTTTTGAAACTGGACTCCTGCATCCGCTCCCTCTCCATCCTCAGGTCACTGTGGTCCAATAATAGCCCTTCAATTGGTGGTTCCTTTGTCAACCCGTGATAACTTTCATCCCAAGCATGAACATATGCCTTACTCTTGGTTGGCATGGCCCTATCAGTGTGCCAAGGGGCCCAAGTGGATTAATTGATGGGGTGGGTGTGGAAATGTTTAAACCCACCCATCCCCACTTCTGCAAAGCAGACTAAATACAGGAAGTGGAGGGTCAGATCCAGTGACTGCTTGCCGAGGCAGGCGGCAAGGAAAAGAGGCCTTGGCGGCAATACTGGCCTGGGAGTGACCCTCGGGCATTTGCTCCTGCCCTGGCTGACTCCATTAACTGCCAAGCCAAACAGTACAAATAGCATCATTTAGGAACCGGCTGAGCTCTAACTTTGCAAAGGGCAGACGCTGCACAATTAGCACGAGAGAAGGGCTCCCTGAGCAAAATAAGCCTCCTCTCCCCTCCGCACCCCCTCTTGCCCTTGTTCAAAAGGGCTTTTGTTTTGGCTGAGGCGCCAGAATCTAAAGTAGGGGTGTATTGCATTAGGAGGCAAAAAACGACAAGAAGCCAGGGGTCTTGCACATGCTTCTTCAGACACATTTGGTGGGCCCTTGGTATCTGCTGAGGTTTGGTTCCAGGAGTCCCCTGTGAGTCCCAAAATCCATGGATGCTCAAGTCCCATGGAATACAATGGCATCGTAAAATGGTGCCCCTTATATAAAATAGTAAATCCAGGGATTGCTTTTTGGAATGCATATCTTTTAAAAAATAATTTCAAGCCATCATGTATCTTCTTAGTGGTTCTCTTTGATGATGTTGCTTCTAAAATCCATAAATATGAACGCATTGGTAGTCCCAGTCCCTTCCTCCTAATCCAGAGAGTGTCCACTTCGTTGAAAGCTCAGACTGCAACTCCTGAAATTTCTGGTGATAGGTATGTATATGATAATATGGATAACAGAAGATATTTGATTTTTAAGAAATTATGTTTTTAGAGATGATTTATGTGTTGTCCCAATACCGCAACTATTATATATGTACTTTTATTCATTTTACAGTAGCCCCCGAAGAAGGCCAATTTGTGACAAGACCAAAACGTGTTGGGCTTTTAAAGATAATCACGTTTGTGGACCATCAACAGCACATGGGACTTTGTTTCTTTTATCCCTTTCAATATAAATAAATACCATCATTATCATGATCCTGGTCATCATCATCATGTTGTTTCTTACTATTTGATATTAACTCCGAACTGTCCCTTGCCCTATAGTAGGGTAAGACTCTCACCCATCCACACCTTACACAGGTGCTTCGTACCTGGCTGGACCCCCTCACTTTCACCTCTGTGCCTTGATGCCTTGGTTTCGCTGCTCTGGGGAAAACTGAGCCTCTTTCAACTTGTAGGCGCCTTAATCCTACGGCTGGTACATCCCAAACTTAATCCTGCTCTAAGCTCTTTAGAGATTGTTTGCTCCGGGGAATCCTTGAACTCGCAATTGGGAGAGGCGGGGAACATGAGGTTTCTTGCCAATCTCCTTTGAGTCTTTGGTAGGATTTAAGCATTTGGGTGCAACAGCAGCATGCTTCTGGGTGGAGACACCCACCCTCTCTGCAGATCCTTCTCCAGTGGGACCTTTCCCTATAAAATAGTAGGATTATAGTAAAGACTTGTTCTCCCCTACCTCCGCATGTGTGTTTCCAGATATGAACATTTCACTTCTTTCTCAGGTGTTCTGCTTTCGGTTCCCGCTTGGATCAATTGTTGTTTTCCTTGACATCTGCACAGCATCATCTGGCTTTTCAATACACTGCCACATACTTGTGTTTAAGGACTGGGTCCCTCTTTCAGGCCAAGGGCTGAATCCATTTTCAGGGTGGTTCAGAGAAGAGATTGATTTCATGGTAAATAGGACCAAAAGCAGAAAGGTAGGATCAAAAGATGTTAGCATATTTTAGCTGAGAGTTCTTACCACCGGAAACTCAGCCTTAGGAGAGGCATTTTAACCTTCTCCAATGTGAAAGCCAGTGTGGCATAGTGGTTCAAATACTGGTCAACGATTCTGGAGACCAGGGTTTGAATCCCAGCTCAGGCATGGAAACCCAGTGGGTGACTTTGGGCAAATCACACTCTCTCAGCCTCAGAGGATGGCAATGGTAAATCTGCTCTGAATAAATCTTGCCAGGAAAACTTATGGTGATAGGGTCACCATAAGCTGGAAATGACTTGAAAGCATGCAACAACAATGTGCCTAGCTTCCCTAAAGGCACCAGATACCTTCTGATCTTGAAATGTGCCTAAAAACCTAATAACATGTCCTAAAAACATGCAAAAATGCCCTCACACCCTTTAGAAGGCATTTTAGGGGCTATATATATATATATATATATATATATATATGGAGTGGAGCAGCTGGGAGTATAGCCCTCCAAGGTCCGCTGGAGGAGCTAATGTGGCCCCATAGCCTCCAGTACTTGGTCACTCCAGTTATACAGCTTTTGGCTGAAGAAAGATTCTCTTTTTCTAACCAGCATTAATTAGTGGATGACCAAGATTTGAACTCCAGACCTCTGGCTTCCCAATGCTGTCCCTTTGCTATTTATTCTGCAAAGGTATATCAACTAAAGCCATTTTGCAGACCGAAACTGACAACAATCTCCCAACCAGTATAATGGCGGTTGGTTGTAGAGTTCTGGGAGCTGATGGGCACAAAAGTAGCTCTTTCAAGCTCAGACTTTACTCTTCAATACTGGATCATTCCATTCCCAGTCGCTTTGAACACGAAGTGCATACCATTCAGTACTGTATTTCACACATGTGACAAAGCACCATCACAGTGTGGTCAAGGTGACAAAAGTTATTACAGGTCGAACCTACCTTACTGAGAATGCTGAATTCCAAAATATTCCAAAAACCTCTGTTCATGGGCGGCTGAGATAGTGACCCCTTTGCTTTCTGATGTTTCAACGTACCCAAACTTTATTTCATGCACAAGTGTTGTATAAAATCACCTTCCCCTAATGCGCATAAGGTGTATATGAAACATATGGTGCAATGAGGAAGTGCACACAAGCCAGGAGATTCAGCAACATCTTCTTTTTGCCTGAGCCTAATGGGAAGGGAAAGAATCTGTCTCCTCTTCTCTTCTTCCATTAATTTCTGAGGAATGAGGAAGCAGAGACAAGCTAGGAGAGGTCTGCAGCATTTTGCTTTTGCCTGAGCCTACTGGGAATCTGCCCCCTTCTTTCCTCTTTCATTCTGCCGATGGAGCTGAGTGCAAACTACGTTTGAACTCAGATTGCACTAGTTGAACTAAGCTGAGAAAAAAAGGGGCAACGTGGGAGGAGAAGAGAGAAACGTGGACATCTTAACAGCTGAAAAAGCAGGATGGCAGAAGATGAATTGGGACTGTCCTTGCCAAACTGGGACAGTCAGAGGACTACAGCTGCACTGTAGGATTCAGAGGCTCCCCAATAAAGACTTCTGGAGCGCACCATGTATCTAGGTATGGAAATGGAGAAACACTACTTCTGCTCTTTTGGGATGCTCAAAGAAAAGTGAGTATGGGGGGCTGTGGAATATGAAGAGTTTGTGGTATGTGTCGGGCCTGCAACATATACCCAGCTTCGTCTTTCTCTGGAACCTGCCTTTTGTTGTATAGTTTCACATCGCACCCGGCTTGTTTCTAGTAGTACATCATCTGTAACCCATTTCCACTGTTGCTTCAGAGCTCCTTAAAAAACTGCCCTTCAGGGACGCTCTCCTCCTTTTCGTTCTCCCTCCCATCTCCCTTGTTGGTCTGGACTTATCTTTTATTGTTACTAAATCTGCTCCTGCTTTTTCTTCTTTTAAAAAAAAATATTATTAAATGACACAAGAAAAAGAAGAGGAAGAGGAAGAAGAAGAAGAAGAAGAAGAAGAAGAAGAGGGATGCTGTGGCTTTAAAGGAAGGAAGGAAAGAAGGGGGATGGAGGCGAAGTTGCAGCTTTGCAGCACCTGTCAAAGGTTTTCAGAAGGCGGCTAAGAAAAATGGAAGTGAAAACCGCCTTCATTAACATAAAGCCATTTAGGTGATCAATGGTCCCCAGCCGTAAACAACGATTTCAATCCATAGAGCGGTTGATTGGGCTTTGCCTCTCTCTGGCTCGGCACGATGGCTTGGCTGACAGTAGGGAAGAAAAATGTTGCGATTGACCCAGGAGTGGAGCGCAGCCTGGAAAATTAAAAGTGCTGGAGAGGGAGAAGGCAAGAGGGGGCTCAGAGGATGGAGGCAAGAACAACAACAGGACAGAGAGCCAGAGCCGGGCAGAGCGGCCCTGACATTGGTGGCTGTCCCCCAAAAGAAGGCCACAGAGCTTTGATGGGGTGGCCGAGGCCGTCTCCAAACACAGTTGCCCCTCCACATTTGCGTCTTTGACTTTGGCGGCTTTGGTTCTTCACGGATTTCTAGGAATCTCTAGGCCCTCCAGCATGACTCTGTTGTCAACTTTGGACAAACGTCAGGCTGGAAGGAGGACCTAGAGATTCCTAGAGAGAACACCTCTTGAGCCATTGTAGGTCATCTAGCGCAATTTCATGGTTAGATATTGACCACAGAATTGCCCTGGAGGACCTAGAGATTCCTAGAGAGAACAATCCTCCAGACATTTGTAGGTCCTCCAGCGCAATTTCATGGTCAACGTCTGGCAGATCTTGACCATAGAATTGCCCTGGAGGACCTAGAGAGAACACTTCTTGAGCCATTGTAGGTTATCCAGCGCAATTTCATGGTTAGATATTGACCACAGAATTGTCCTGGGGGACCTAGCCATTCCTAGAGAGGTGTTCTCTCAGGTTAAAAAAATAGTGTTTTGTTATTTGCATGTATTTGTGTTTTTAAATTTTTATTTAGCACTCAGATTAAAACCTATACAAAAATGTAAATGATAGCATAAACACAACAGTTATTAAAAACAATAAATAATGTATAAAGTTAAAACATTAAAATTGATTGTAACAAAGCATATAAACACCGTTAACTTCAGTCAATTTAGAAAAGCCTGACAGCATAAATATTTTTCAACTTGATGGCCAGAGGAGATCAAGGACCGAGAGCAAGGATATTTAACATTGGATTGTAGTGTGCTTTCCAAGTTGTTTCTGGCTAATGGTGACCTTATCGTGGGTTTTTCTTGGCAAAATTTGTTCAGAGAGGGTTTGTCCTTGCCTTTCTCTGAGGCTGAGAGTGTGTGACTTGCCTAAGGCCATCCACTGCATTTCCATGGCCAAGCAGAGATTCAAACTCTGGTCTACAGTGGTCCAATGCTCAAACCACTACACCATCTGATAGCATGCTATACCATAAATGCTATAACATAATAAACTGGAAAAGGTGGAGAAGATGAAAGAGAAGGAGAAAGAAAAGGAGAAGCCCATTGCAACATTAATAAGTTCTACTTGGGAGTTTGTGAAAGGTTATGCCATTATTGCTGTTCTCTGGTAGCTCTATCTAGGATTCTACCCATACTGTGGCTTTATGAGAAGGAACTGAGTCCCCACAATGTTGTCTTCCTATACCATTGTATCAAAGGATGTATGGAGTGGATTGGTTTGGCTGGGGTCCTCTCTATGGATGAGACTGGAAATTCAGTGTCTGCCTCGCTTCCTAATGTGGGCCTTTGGTTTCCATCCGTTCTCCAGAGCACCCCAAAGTGACCCTGAAGAAGAACCACAAACCACACCACCTTGTTAGCATGGACGGTCATGCCTCTGCTCGACCAACTTGTCGTCCTCCCCTCCCAATTCCCTTTTTGCCTTTCCTCCTGCTTCCCAGCATTTGAAGGTCAAAAGCAATATGGGACCCCAGCCACATTTTTCTCCACTACGGCAGAAGTGACCTTCAGCCACATCGGAGTTCCCCTTTTGTTCCATTAAACGGGCGTAATGAAGAATTACGGCAGAGCAGGCGTCTCTGTTTCCAGGAAAGTGGCATCATTCTCCTCAAAAACGCAGCCAAGAGAGCGGCTGTATTTTTTGGGACCTTTCCACCACCTGCCTTTCCTCACAAAGCACAATAAACTTTGCCATTATGATGGGGTTCTGCCAAAGGTCCACAGATCAGCGTTTAACACTCTGATCCTGAGCTCCACTAGGTCTACCAGAAAGTAAAGGGGGATGTGTGACCGGAGGGACTTGCAATGCGAAGTCGCACAGCTTGGATGGATGACCTCTGCTTCCAGGTGAACATTTGGACACACTTCTAAATGTGGATGCCATCTGTTTGCACTGGATTACTTTCCACTCCCTGCCTATTTGGGATTTGGAGGCCACCCATGTTCTGATGCATTGAGTCACAGAACTACACAGAGCTGGAGCTGGGTGCGCTTGGATAAATCTAACAGATCAGAGAGTCTTTGATCGTGGCCAGCAAGAGTGCCCAAGGAGGAACCTTGCATTGCAAATCGGCTGCTAAAGAAATACTATATGTGGTAGATTTGGGAGAGGCAGTCTCTAGTACTGAATGGTATCGCCTATGATATCTCCATATAGAAACCTGCCATAGGTTTCAGATCCTCAAAGGAGGGCTTTCTTCAGGTCACACCACCATCAGAGGCCCATATGGTGAGGATACAAGAGAGAACCTTCTCAGCAGTTGCTCCCGTCTTTTGGAATTCCCTTCCCAGAGAGGCAGTGGAGTTACTAGAGTTGAGGTCACCTTAGTGGGGTAACTCATGACAGCACCCCCAAATGTCCCTTCCGCCAGCCAGGCTGCCTTTGCTGTGGTGAGAGTGGGGTATTGCTTCCAACTCTGGTGGGGCTGCCGAGTGGAAGCAGAAGCCCAATGCTTTCTGGGTCTGGTGGGGCTGCTGGTGGGCACTCACCCAGACCCAGGAGGGGTTGTTGGGTGGCAATAGCAGCCCACCATCGCCAGCGGCTGCAACCGATGGATGGCAGAGATGCCCTGGCTGGCAGAAATTGTAGCCAGGAGGGATCCTGGGATGGCAGTGACCATCTCACTGGGTGTTCACCTGTTGTGGTCTGCACCTCCTGAACCCCCTATTGATGTCCTCAATGAGAGGTTAGTCTGGCCCCATCTCAGCTCTATAATGTGGCATATAAACGGAAGAACTAATTCCATATATACTAATGTATATGTATATGCCTAGAAATGATAGTAAAAAAATTGACCCAAAAAAACTTAGTCGACTTATTCAGGAGTCAATGTAAGTACTGTACTTTAACTCTTATTTTAAAAAGAAGGCACTGACCCCGGTCTATTCACTCATCCATACACTCTTTAGTATGAGCACAAACATGCCTTTGGGAATATTGTAAGGGGTTTTTTGGCATTGTTTTCCTTTGCTTCATCCTTTAGATCCTTTGCTATACATATGCCTCTAAGTTTTACCCTCAACTTATCCATGTCAAGATCCATAATTTTGGCCCCAAAGCTGCTGTCGACTTATACACAAAGTCGACTTACAGTTTAATAATGAATATGCCTTTTCCCCACCCTCCTCTTTCTTCACTCTTCCCTTTCTGGGAACATTTCAGATCTAATTGGTGGGCTGAATGAGGAAGGCTGGCTGTGCCATTTCCAAATACTGTACTGTATACTGTTATGGCTCAGTATTGTGTTTTTATTTCTCTCCTGTTTCGTGCCCAGAACCTTGGCCTCCAATCTTATCTTTTGCTTTCTTTCACCATCACTCTCTTCTTCCTTAAAAAAGTTGGAGTCCCAATTTGCACTGTTTCATCTTGGGAATGTCTTGCAAATGACTCCTACTTTCTGCCACTTCATTCCAATCGTTGATAGGATTTTTAGGAACAGCAGAAATGTTTGCTTTGCAAATGGTCTGGGTGACTGGCTGGTAGAGGCAGAAGACCATTCCCTTTGCTTTCCCTTTCCCTTTCTCGAAATTGTTTAATGTCTGCCTTTTTCTTGCTGCCTGTCTGTCCTGCAGCCTTTCTCCATTCTGCAGCCCTAGTTGCCACTGAGCTTTCTTTCTTACTTTCTACATTAGAAAGGGAATGGAGATGACCAGAGAAGTTTTCACATGAATTCTGAAGTCTGGTGGCAAAAAACCACAGCAACCCAAAATGACTTAGTTGTGAAGACGAGCTGCTGCAGCAAAGGAAGGAAAATCTGGAGAGGATATTCTTTGAAGGCAGTGGAGAACTGTGTCTCTGAGCCTTTTAAACTATGGCTTTGGAAACAGATACTGGAAACAGTGGTGATCATATCAGAAAGTTTTGGAAAGGCCATCTGTGACATTAGCCCTCTGTTTGCTTATGTGGAAAGGGCAAACTGCCATTTTCTAGGTACAATGGGAAAATCACTACTTTTGCTCACATATGCTTATGGTATACTATATCCTTGCTCACTAGTAGAACGAATGTTTTAATACTAAGCCAAGACACAATTCTTTAGGAAAAGCTCCATTTTGGAGGAGTTGTGCTGTTAATTTTTGCAGCCCAAATAGATTTGCAAGGCGACCCGAAAGTACGGTATGCTTGCTCCTGTACTTTTAGCACAGCTCAGTCTTCAGAAACCAGCCTTTTAATAGCATGGTGATAAAACAATATTGCTCAGAACTATCTTTAGATTGGGCTGTTATTCATGGTAGAGAAACAGAGCCCAAAGGAGAAAAAAAGTTGGCAACCTTGCGAGCTGAGTAAGTGTGCTTCATTCAGTCCTTAATTCCCACATCCCTCACCTTTCCAAAAATCCTCCCCTTTCCACATAACATTTCATCTGGTCATAAATACCTGAGAGGGTGGGATTTTCTTATGAAATGTACATGCGGAAAAGTCGAAATTTAGCGAGGGATGCCAAGCGGAGTGGGTACGGCGGGTGGGGTGGGTGGTTGGGTGGGGGTTTGAGAAAGCAAGCAAAGAGAAAACAAATTAAATCTGAATAAAAATATGATTAGTGCCGGGGATGGGTGGATGACAAATTAGAGCTCTAAACTTTGCAATATAAAGCTATTTCCCATGATAAATGGGCCCAGACAGTAATCAATGGCTTTAATCCATACGATGGGAAATAGCGTCCCGGAGTCTTGATTTGGAGTTTGGAGAAGGGTGGCGGCTTTTCCCAAAGACAAATGTTTTCTCCATTGACCAGCCCAGGCTGGAACGGGTGGCGAACAGAATTTAATTACCAGGTACCCTCGCAGTGCGATTCATTCTTCCCTCGGAATGAAACTTCATTGGCAAGATGGATGGCTACTGCTGATGGGTGCCGAGTGCAGTTCAATCTTAGCCAGATTTATGGCCTGTAGAAATTTCACTAGATTTGTTTTGTTTTAAAAAAATAAAAGTAGGAGAAAGAGGTGGGGGTTTACAACAGCAGCCACAAAATCTCTCTCTCTCTCTCTCTATATATATATATATATATATATATATATATATATACCTCTCTCTAACTCTCTCTCATAACTGATGGATTGCTATCTATCATACCATGTATGATAATCCAAGGGTGGAAGGCAGAATTGTAGAATCTTTCATTTGGAAGGATCCAAAAGGGTCATCTATTCCAACCTCCTACCATGCAGCTAAACTAAAACATTCCTTAAAAAGCCTCTGTTTAAAGGCCGCCAAAGATGGATTTTTCGCTTGGAAGGACCTGCAAGGGCCATCTATTCCAACTCCCTACCATGCAGTAATATGCAACTAAAACATTCCTTAAAGAGGCTCATCTATCCTCTGTTTAAAGGACTCCAAACATGGAGAGTCCACCACTTGCCAAAGTTGTACCTCTTAAAGACGTCCATCCTAATGTTAAGGTGGAACCTCTTATCATTTGAAGCTGTTGGTTCTCGCTCTAGTCTCTGAACTAACAGAAAACAAGCTTGCACCATTTTCCGCATAGGCAAAAGCAGGAAAGTGTGCATGGCATCATGGTTTGAGTGTTGGACCATGACTCTGGAGACCAAGAATCATGAAATCTGTTGTGTCACCTTGGTCATGTCTCCTGCTCTCAGCAGGCAACAGCAAACCTCCTCTGAACAAATCTTGCCAAGCAAACTCCTTAGGGTTGCCATAAGTCAGAAATGATTTGAACCCATATAACAAGTATTCTCACCTGGAATACTATGTCCATTTCTGGGCATCACAGTTCAAGAAGGATATTGACAAGCTAGCTATTCAAAAAGGATATTGACAAGCCTGTCCAGAGGAGGGAGACCAAAATGGTGAAGGGTCTGGAAACCATGCTTTATGATGAGCAACTTAGGGAGCTGGATATATTTCGCCTGAAGAAGAGAAGGTTAAGAGGGGTATGATAGCCCTGATTAAGTATTTAAAGAGATGTCATATTGAGGATGGAACAAGCTTGTTTTCTGCTGCTCCAGGGAATAGGACATGGAACAACAACAACAATAATAATAATAATAATAATAAATAATAAAGTTTTTATTTATATCCCGCACCTTCCTTCGATCAGGGCGGCTTACAGTATAAAATTTAAAACAACAATACATACAATAAAATCCAAAATACATCACATACAGTATAAACAATAATAAAAAACACAGGCTAAAAGCCCCAAAGCCCTTCCTCTTGGCCACGAAAGAGGAGGGAGGCCCACAGGATTTTTAATCGGGGAATGCCTGTTGGAACAGGAAGGTCTTCAAATCCTTCCTGAATTGGGCCAGGGTGGTAGTCGAGCGGAGCTCAGTGGGCAGCGTATTCCAAAGGGCTGGGGCAGCAGTGGAAAATGTCCTCCTTGTGGTGGAGGACAATCTAGCCCCAGGCACCTTCAGTAGCTGCTGCCCAGATGTCCTGAGGGTGTGAGGCGGAATGTACGGGGAGAGGCGATCCTTTAGGTAACCTGGACCCAATGGATGCAAGCTACAGGAAAAGGGATTCCACCTCAACATTAGGAAGAACTTCCTGACAGTAAGAGCTGTTTGATAGTGGAACATGCTCCCTCAATGGAGAATAGTGGAATCTCCTTCTTTGGAGGTCTTTAAACAGAGGCTGGATGGCCATCTGTCGGGGGTACTTTGATTGTGAGTTCCTGCATGGCAGAAGGGCCTTGGACTGGATGACCCTTGGAGTCTCTTCCAACTCTAGGATTCTATGAACAACCACAGGAATGTGTGGATTTTGGGATTCTTCGGTGATAAGCAGTCTCGGGCCTGGACCCTACTGCAAATGTAAGCAAGAGCTGCAAGGAAGAAATTTCTATAGCAGCAAAATGGTGGATTTGGGGTTTTGTTTGGTTTTTGCTAGCTGAGTCCGGGTGGTGATCTCAGAAGCAAAGGGAAGAATGATCAGGGAAAGAGAATGGGGAGTGGAGAGATCAGAGGCTCTGAAATTGGGGTGGGTGAGGGGGTGGGTGGGTGGTGGCACATGGAAGTGTGTGTGGAAGAGCTTTTCCACCATCAAGCCACCCTCCCGTAATGAGGGGCTTGTGAAAATGACAGGGGATGTCTGGGAAAAGAGGAGGGGGCAATTAAGCCGTCAGCAGAGAGATGGCAAGGGTGGGTGGGGGGCGGACCCCCCTGTGTTTCATGCCTGGCTTCCTCCAGGCGCTTAATTGAGCCGTCTCATTAAGGAGAAGGAGGGGGGACCTTGACAGTTCCTGAGTGCTAATTCCTTAATGGGTCCCTCCTATTGCTGTCAGATTCTGGAGCTGAACAATCCCCCCACACACACACACCTCCCTTTTAAAAATAATTTTAAAAATCCCTTGTGTGAGAATTTGCGTCAGCGCTGACTATACAGGAGGAGGCATAATCTCATCCCTGCTAAGGCCCTCGAAGGGTTCAACTTTGGTTTTCAAAAACTCCAGCATTGCAAGTTGGGTGCCCCTAGGCATGCGCTCAGTGCAGCCCCCGGATGGGTGGCTGGAGGAAAGAGAAGCCAACACTGCACCGGGTTTTATCAAGACCCTAATGGCAAAATGTCTTCGCAAGCAAGCAGGAGGCAGAGGAACCATAGCTTTGCAATGCTTGGGTTTGCAAAGGACATGCTTTGCGAATACAGCCGTGCCTTGTTCAAATGTATGGCTTGGCACTGCTGTTGCTGTGTGCCTTCAAGTCGTTTCTGACTTATGGCGACCCTAAGGCAACCCTATCTTGGGGTTTTCATGACAAGTTTTGTTCAGCGTTTCCCTTCCTCTGGGGCTGAGAGCGTATGACTTGTCCAAGGTCACCTAATGGGTTCCCATGGCTAAGCAGGGATTTGAACCCTGCTCTCCAGAGTCATCATCCAGTAGTCAAACCCCTACACCATTTTGGCTCTTCCTTTAACTGAAAATTTTGTACCAGAGGAAGTAATAATATGGGAGGAAATTGCTAGGCTGGCTGGGAGATCCTAAGAGTTGCAGGCCCCCCAAAAGTTACTTGTTAAGTGATCAACGCACATGGTGTGCGGTAGGCTTTGTCGTTGGCTTCTGTTGTTGATGCATGGCAACCTTAAGATGTTCCCAAAGACAAATGTTTTCTCCATTGGGGTTTTCTGGGTAAATTTCTCTAGAGGGGGTTTGCCATTGCCATCCTCTGAGGCTGAGAGTGTGTGACTTGCCCAAAGTCACCCAGTGGGTTTTGTGGCTAAGCAGGGATCCGAACCTTGGTTCCAGAGTCATAGTCCAGCACTCAGACCATTATGTTATGCCAGCTCTCTGGGGTAGGCTAGATGTTCAGTTTTTAAAAATCTGTGTTTTCCAAAGTTTGCCAGAGTAAAAGTCTGCCTTTTGCCAAGGGCAGAGCCCAGCGAGGACACTGTGTATTGCCACTCACGGCGTGGGCAGCAGTGTCCTGGGCCAGGGATGGTGTTCTGAGAGCTTTTACTTATTCTGCTGGGGAGGTTGGGAGTAGGCTGCTCCTCTGGCACTGCTTACCACGATTTTACAGCTAAATGCAGACCCTGGCTGGGTGCCCAGCAAGGAAAGGAGAGGAGGGAATGTTTTATAGCTTGAACACAGCGAGGACAGCAGGTCTGTTTTCTCTGGCGGTTCCAACTCCATTCTGCATATCAACCTGACCTTCACTGGTTGTCCTCTTGAGGACCGATGTGGTTTCTTCCTATTATGCAGACAAGAACAACAAGGCTGAAAGACATGGCTGGAGTCTCCCAGATGAATATGTGGGAGTTGACTTCGATTTTGGAGTTGACTTCGACTCATGGTGACATTATGGATGAGACATCTCTAAGACCCCTGTCCTCAGCTTCTCTGCTCAGGTCCTGCAGGCCCAGGCCCATGTCTTCTCTGTTCGAGTTTAACCATTTGGCATGTGGTCTTCCTCTCTCTCTACTGCCTTCCATCTTCCCTAACAGCATTCTTGTCTAATGATTCATTTTTCTGCATGATGTGGCCAAAGTGCAGCAGCCTCAATCATCTTGACTTCCAGGGAGAGTTCTGGCTTGATCTGATCTAGAACCCATTTGTCTGTCTTCTTGGCTGTCCATGGTATCTTCATCACTCTTCTCCAGCACTATATCTCAAATGAGTTTATTTTCTTCCAATCTGCTTCTTTCACTGTCCATCTCACATCTGTACATAGAAATATAGAGGCTTGGGCAATCCTCACTTTAGTGTTCAGAGTTATGTCTTTATACTTCATGATCTTGTCTAGTTCTTTCATAGCTGTCCTTCCCAATCCCAGTCTTCTTCTCATATCTTGACTGCAGTCTGCGTTCAGATCAATGTTTGATCCAAGGTATGGGAACGCTTTAACTATTTCAATTTTCTCATTGTCCAGGGTGAATTTTTGTAGAGCTTCATTATTTACAGCCACATAAATGCTATTTAGTTATGCCCACATACTGCATGACGCCTTGCCCTTTCACAAATGAAAACCAGGACACATGTGGCCAAGCAACATCAGAATGAGACCAAGATGGCAAAAGTTATTCATGAGGACAAATACATTTTTGGAAGAAAGGTGGGATACAAATCTTACAAATATAATCGAGTGCAAACTGTTTTTGCACTTTCAACTCAGTTGGCAGCAACTGAAGTAACCTGAAGGCAAAGGGAGGAGGAGAGAAAAACTAACTGACTATCTTCATCTGCAGTTAAGTTATATATGTTAAGGTGGTACTTTCTTTTTTATACACATGTGCAAAAGTGACTCCTTTCATGCTTTATGCCCCTTGTTTGTTAGGTTTGCATTATGCAGACTTAGGAATCAGTGTGATGTCGTGGGGTTTGAAGACCAGGGAATGCTTTGCCGCATGCCAATAGATGAGGCTAAATTGAGGCGATGGTTCCATTGAGCAGGCCTGCCTCTTTCTTGCTGGAGATTTATTTCCCAAGAGACAGGGGCTGTTGGCTGCTCATGGCTGAGCCATAGAAAAGATGGCGCTTTGGCTCTGGGTCCTCCCTGGCTGCAGGATGAAAAGGGAGGGGAGAGAAGGGAGGAATGAAACATGCGCAGCCCTAGAAGGATCCCATGCCGAAACCCCTTTTAAGGCAGGGTGCTGGGAGAGGTCCCTTCCCCTGGCTCACCCGGCTCCTGCTGTGACAGATCCCCTCCCCATGATGGATGGGAACTCTCTATGCTCTCTCCAGGTGGAACGTGGGCTGTTCATAGATGATAAGAAGCTACCCATAAATCTTAAATAGAAAGGAACCAGAACTCTAAAAGAAGGGGGGAGAGAAAGAGGGAGGATGGCTGGGCAGATACAGCAGAAGAGAGCCTTGTTTGTAGCTTTACTGCTGACCAGGCTCCTGTGCAACCTTCCACACTTTGGGGCCTTCCAGTTGTGTTCGACTACAATGCCCATCATCTCCAACTCCAACCCGACTGGCTGGGGATGATGTGAAAGCACCAGGAAGGAGTGGCTGCATGACAATTTCAGATGTTATGTTATTTTACAGCTTGCAATTAAGAATGCATTCCCGTTTCCCTGTTGTTGTTGTAGTTGTTTGCCTTTGAGTCACTTCCGACTTATGGCGACCCTAAGGCAAACCTACAACAGGTTTTCTGGGGCTGAGAGAGTGTGACTTGCCCAAGTGGGATTTAATGGGCAAGCAGGAATTGAACCCTGGTCTCCAGAGTCATAGTCCAGTGCTTAGGCCACTACAATGAGAAAAGATGTTTGGAAACTTGCATTCCTTTTTTCCTCCATCCTTCCATCCCTTCCTCCATCCTTCCCACCATTACTTCTTCTTCCTCTTCCTTGTATTCTTTGCCTTCTCTTCATATATATCACACACACACACACCCATATATATATCTTCCACCTTTCCCTCAGTTTGGGATTCAAGACAGTTTACAACAGTTAAAACATAGTTAAAAATTTACAGTGTACAAAAAAAAAAAAACGTTCACACTGTTTCTGATTTCTGTGTATGGTCAAAAAAGCTGGAGAGTGAAGAAATCTGATAGGAAGAGAGAGTCAGATCATTTGAAAGGTGGTGCTGGATAAGAGTTTTGTAGATACCATGGACTGCCAAAAAGGCAAATGAACGGGTCCCGGAGCAAATTAGACCTGAACTCTCCCTCGAAGCCAAGATGACTAAAGTGTTGTATTTTTTGCAACTGTTGTATTCTTCTCTCTAAGGCAGGGGTAGGCAACCTGCGGCCCACGGGCCGGATGCGGCCCTGCGAGGCCTTGGGACCGGCCCCAGCCCAGTCCTGCCGCCGATTACCGCCGGGGCCTTTGGGGGG
>NW_024802946.1:25983-73249 GCF_019175285.1 Sceloporus undulatus
TTTTTGGCTTCGGCCCGCTAGTTGTCTGAGGGACAGCAACCCGGCCCCCGGCTCAAAAAGATTGCCTACCCCTGCTCTAAGGAGTGTGGCTTGACCTCTGCCAGGACTGACTTTCCCATCCTCCCCACCCTGTATTTGCAACCAAGCAGCCAGAGCTTCCAAGTTTGGCTTGGCCTCTGCCAGGATCGACTGCTCCATCGTCCCCACTCTGTGTTTGCAACCAAGCAGCCAGAGCTTTCAAGTTTGGCTTGGCCTCTGCCAGGATCGACTACTCCATCGTCCCCACTCTGTGTTTGCAACCAAGCAGCCAGAGCTCCCAAGTTTGGCTTGACCTCTGCCAGGATCGACTACTCCATCGTCCCCACTCGGTGTTTGCAACCAAGCAGCCAGAGCTCCCAGCATCCTGGCAGCACACAGCCCCCCTCTCGCCTCCCCTGCCCTCCCCCAGCTTAAATGGTGATTTATGAATGTTGCCTGCCACAACAACCCAAATGTCCCTGGAGAAATCACTAGAGTGAATTAGACTCCCCCCCCATCCTGCCCCCCCCCCCCCCCCACTGCAGCAATGTAGCCCACAATCTAATGTCATCCAGGGGATTAATTAGTGACTGTTGATTAAATCCAACTTTAACCCTTTTCTCGTCGGGGTTTATCCAACAGGCCTAGTGCAACTTTCGCCAACCCTCCCTCCCGCCTTCGCTGTCCTCGTTGCTCCTTTTCTGTTGTGCGTGCTCTCCTTTGGCTTTTCTTCCTTTGGCTTATTCTCCACCTTCCAGCCTTGCTGAGAAAGGCAGTGATGCTTATTGGTGGGGTTTGCGAACTCAAGTCTGGTTTGCAATGTTTAATCTGAAGGGTGAAAGCAAAGCAGGCATCAGAGATGATAGAAGGAGGCCTTGCAGAAAGGAATTCAGGGATGGCAGAACAGTAATAAGAGAGCATACCCTCCAATGGGACTGATCAAACCTCTGCCAACCCACTCTCTACTTCTCCCACTTTCTCCTTTTGTCTTCTGCTTGCTTCAGTTTTTGCAAACTGAGTTAAAGGGGGAAATAGTTTGCACCCGATTAAGGGAAGGAGAGTAGAGGTGGGATCTTCCCTTTCCCACTAGGCTTAGCCAAAAGCAAACTGCTGCAGCCTCTTCTTGTGCCCTTTTAACTTCTTTAAAAAGGGAATATTAGACATATAGGTTAATATGCAATACTTCTGTGAGATTTAAAGAAGAATGTTGAGACTAGATGGAAGAGGAAACTCAGCCAGAACACAGAGGTGTCACTTTTTTTCTTGTTGATGCTGTTGTCGTCGTTGCATGACTTCAAGTCATTCCCAACTTATGGCCACCCTAAGGTACCCAACGTCTAGCAACCTCATGGAGTTTTCTTAACTTACAGCATCCCAAATGCCAAGGGCTGGAGGATTTTGGAGGATGTTACCACAAACAGTAAATTCTCCTAGCTCTGGGGTCAACCTGACTCTGAACATTTATTTCAGAATAATAACAACAAACATCTGTTTATTTAACATATTTTAAACTAAATATCCTCAAATATGTAAGCAGTGTGGGAAATGAAAATATCATCTCAAATGCAATAAACATGAAGTGGTTGCAGTTCAGCAGTTGGTAACGTGCCAGTTATTGTTATTCACCATCAAGTTGAGTTTGACATCTTTGCCATCAACTGCCTTGCTCAGATCTTGCAAAGTCAGGGCCGTGACTTCTTTTATTGAACCCATCCATCTGTAATGCATTCTTTCTCTTTTCCTACCGCCTTCCACTTTGCCAAGCGTTATCTTTTCCAATGAGTATCTCATGATGTGCCCAAAGTAGGATAGCCCAAGTTTAATAATTTTGACTTCTAGAGAGAGTTCAGGCTCGATTTGCTCTTGGATCCATTCATTTGTCTTTTTAGCAGCGCATGCTATCTGTAGAAGTCTCATCCACATCCCAATTGAGTTGAATCCTTTCTGGTCAGCTTTCTTCACTGTCCACCTTCCAGACCCATAGGCAGAAATTGGAAATCTTATGGCATAGATGATCCTCACTTTTATGTTCCCCGACGTCCATCTGCTTTGCTATTATTCTTTTTCCTTTTCTTTCAAGAGCATCTTTTTCCTGCTGGAAAGAACGATCCTAGCCAAGCAGGGACCCTGTATCAAGCGTGACGTTGTTTATGATGCTAGCCATGTAGCCAACCCGATTTTCAACATGCGCTTTACAAAGCCAACTGTGAGTGATGGCAATGCTTCCTGGGTTTGCTGTCGCTCAGAATAAACATGTTCACCCCTGTTTTCTAGCACTCTGTTTTTAAAAAACCCACCACTGAAACATGAAGCACAAGTCACAGAAACACAAGCTGTTCCTACCAGAAGGTCTGACCTAGACAAGGGCTTTGATCCGTCTCTCTTCTCTGGAAGGTTCAGGGCAGGAAATGCCTATGTACTTGTTTTCTCAAGGCAGACTCCCATTTATTTAGCAAGACACGAGTCGGCTAAATTAAATTTCCCTTGATAAACACGAGGGAAGGTCCAGTTACATTGCTGGAGAGGCCGCCCACCAAGGAAGCAGAAGGCGAAGGGATTTAAGGCATATGGAGTATCAGGCAGGGGTCAGTTGAAATAACACTGATGGATAAAAACAAAATTAATTGACCAGTCTGTGTAGTGGTTTCCAAATCAGACACATCCCAAGAACTCAGCTGTGATGACTATGGAGTTATCAGCTGGCCAAAACTGGGGCAGGTTTCCTCCTTGGTCTTTAAATTACACATTGGTCTGCAGATATCAGCAGCTAAAGCACCGATGCATATGATCACTTGCTAATGCCGGACGATCAAGTGAATGGATGCACAGGAGCAGGTTTTTTTAAAAAGTGTTGGCAATCTCAGAACTACGTCCCGACGTGGCAGAAACAATCTCAGTTAATCCTGCGCCGGCCCACTTTTCCAGCTGCGTTTAAAACGTCCCAGTTTCTCTCCCCTTCACCCGCTTTCCCCCTTTGCCCTCAGCTTATTTCAGTTCTTGCATCCAGAATTGTAAGTGCAAAAGTAATTTGCACTGAGTTAACTTAACAGAAGGGGAAAGAAAGGAGGGACAGAATCTTCCCCTTCCCTGTTGGCTCAGGCCAAAGCAAACTGCTGCAGTTTCTCTCTGTGTGCATGTGCGCCTTCAGGTTGTCTGTCGATGTATGGCGACCCCTTACATTTTCATAGGGTTTTCTTAGACAAGGAGTACTCAGAGTTTGCCAGGTCCTTCCTATAGCCTCCCCTAGCTTGTATATCCTTCCTCATCTTAACCATGCTCTGAGGTTGCTTGGCCACACATATCCCAATTGTCATGTATGAAACGTTGGGGAGCATACGATCTTAGCAAAGTCAAGATCTTCCAGTCTCCTCTACCTGTGCTCTGCAAAAACTGCCGAATTTTTGTGGGAACAAGGGTACAAGAGAGAGAACCATACATGACGGAGCAATGGGGGGGAAAGAGGCAGGATAATGACATTATAAATAAATGCATGGTGGAACAAGGAGAGGCATATGGTTAAAATCATGGCGTCTCAGAGGGGTTCATCTCCCCCATCGAATGTCTTTCCTGCACCAGCCAAGCCAAGCCAGTCTTGTGGTTTTGGCATAACTAGCAAAGGGTTAAAAGCCTTCATTCCATTCACGCCCCAGTGTTTTCCACTCACCCACTATATTTCTCTCTCTGTTTCTGGTTTCCCCCCTTTCTTTCTGCTGCTCCCAAGCTCTGATCATTAATCAAGGCCACTGTGCTGGGAGAGTTTGCATGAATTGTAAAATAAAGGAAAATCAAATAAAGGAGGCTGCTACTGCAGCATCGAAGGAATGCCTTTGCCCATCTTGAGGCTACTGTTTTGCAGATGTGTTGCTGTGTTAAGAGGGGTTAAAAAGAAGAGGACAGAAAAGAAGACAATTTGAGATGTTAAAGAAGAGATACACTTGCTTTCCGGATCTGATGTGGAAACATGTTCAGGGGTAGCTTTGTTGGCCGTGCCACATCTGCAAAATGGTGGTGCCTTTATTGGGCCAATGGAAACATGGGCAGTACATCACACAAGCTTTTGAAGCTTCTTTGGGTGCGCCTCCACTGCAGAAATAATGCAGTTTGACACCCTTTTAACCGCCATGGCTCCATCCTACAGGTTACTGGGGTTTGTAGTTTTGTGAGTATCACTCATGGGACTTCATAATGGGACTTACTTGTGAGTCTAGGTGTTTAGGGTTGGATTGATGGCATCCGGAAATGTGAATCAGGCAGAAGCATAGTAGAAAGCCTCCACTGAGGCTTATGTTTATTAGGTGTATACGAAACATAAATGAATTTCACGTTTAGACTTGGGTCCCATCTCCAAGCTTTCTCACTATGTATATGCAAATGTTCCAAAATCCAAAATTCAAAACACTTCAGGTCCCAAGCATTTTGGATAAGGGCGACTCAACCTGTGTATGCCGCTCTCTGCAAATTTGGGGATGGAAGGAAAATGTCAGTAAGAGGCAGATCTAGGGGTGGGTGCTCTCCTTTTGCTCATTTTGTCAGGACTCCTTTCCTGACCTTTCTCTGCTACTCTTCGATCTTTGATTTGCTGATGGAGTCTACCCCTTTTGAAATGCCTCCATTAGCACAAGAGAAGGGCACAGGGGAGCTTAGGACCCATAGAGTGGGGAGCATCAAAGGGGAAGACCTGTTGGAGCTGGGGATGAGAAGGACCAACAGAAGCCCTGCCTCTCAACCCAATGCGTCCATTTGTAGGGATGTCACTCTATCCTTGCACATGGGAAGGAAACATTTTAATACTTTTCTCCGCACTGGGGTCATATTTGATGGTTTTTCACATTCTGGATTTTTTTTTTTTTTACGACAGGAGGTAAAAAAGGGTTAGGATCGTCCAATCCATTATATCCCCCATCACCATGGCATGCTTGTGAGAGCTAGTAAGTGAGGAAAGGAGATAGAAAATCCACTCATTTGAGATGTGGCGCTGGAGAAGAGTGCTGAGGATACCGTTTGTTGTTGTTGTGTGCCTTCAAGTCATTTCCTTTATGGTAACCTTAAGGGGTTTTCTGCAGCTGAGAGTATGTGACTCACCCAAGTTCACCTGGCGGATATCCGTGGCCAAGCGGGGAATCAAACCCTGATCTCAAGAGCTGTAGTCCAGCACTTAACTACACCTCTCTGGCTTTCATGGATCTCATAGATAGCCAAAAAGACAAACAAATGGATCCTAGAGCAGATCAAGTCTGAACTCTCACCGAAAACCAAGATGATTAAATTGAGGTTGTCATTCTTTGGTAACATCACGAGAAGACATGGCTTACTAGAAAAGACAATCATGTTAGGAAAGGTGGAGGGCAGTAGAAAGAGATGAAGGCCACATACTAGATGGATAGTCTCAATGAAAGAGGCCACGGAACTGAGCCTAAGGATTTGAAGAAAGTGGTTTAAAAATGTTGTTTTAGTGTGTTTTAATATAGTGAGTCTCCTTGGGTCCCTTTTTGGGAGAAAGACAGGATAAAAATAAAATAAAATAAAATAAATTATTCAGGGGCTTGGAAGTGTCCCATTCACAAAAGCACCATGAGATGAGATTGACTCAAGGACAGTTAATGACAACAGCAATAACAACAACAATAACAACAACAAAGCTTTACATATACTGTATATTTTTCTCTGACAAAATACACTTTTGTGAAAACCTGATACAGTTTTGTGCAAAAGGTCTCCAATGTATTTTGCGAGTGACGCTGCCCAGAAAAGCACTGGTCTTTTTGTTCTCCTACAGAGGCAAGAAAACCTCATTTTGGTTAACCATTTTGTTTTCTGATGGAACGTCTCCGTTTGTCCAGGCGCCCTTTCTTGTCAAGGAGGAGAAAATGTGTGGCTCTTCTTCACGTTCCTAGTCAACTGTTCTCCCCTGGATTTGATCAATTGTTTTCTACTTAGAGACTGGATGATAGCTGTCTGAGTTTGGAGGCCTCTGACTCAAACCTGCAAATAATTCAGTGGGCATTTTTCAAATTGCTGCCAGCCCAAAATCCCAGTTTCCTCTATATTAAAATGGGAGCTTTACTCCATTCCTTCATCCAGGGCTTTGGAGTCAGTATGGGA
Source organism: Sceloporus undulatus (assembly GCF_019175285.1). Taxonomy (NCBI): domain Eukaryota; kingdom Metazoa; phylum Chordata; class Lepidosauria; order Squamata; family Phrynosomatidae; genus Sceloporus; species Sceloporus undulatus. The sequence continues at coordinate 32,104 of NW_024802946.1, forward strand.
TACCTTTGATGCTGACTCTTCTAGTTTTCTGCGGTTCAGTTCCGATTCCTTAATCCCTAATTAATCTACATTTGCCATTGATGAATTAGTAATAACAAATTTGCTGCAGCAAAATGGGAGCACAAATCATTTTACTGCATGAACCATCCAGCTGCTTAGATTGATAGAACACAACATATATTCATTTGATTAACATTTCTGAATACAAAATATTTCCTAAATTCTTATATAAGTAAATAGGCAACAAACTAGGAATATAGTTTTTTGTGGGTTTTTCGGGCTCGGTGGCCATGTTCTCGAAGAGTTTATTCCTGACGTTTTGTGGCTGGCACCTTAGTATTTGGTATTATAGGAATTTAGTGTAATAAGTTTTTACTATGAAGCAGGAGTTGGGGTCATTTCTGACTCCATCCGAAATTGCTTCCGACTCCACAGCTCTGGTTACATTTGAGAAACTGCACTTTGAAGGTGAGGAATAAAAAATTAACAACCTTTTGGGGACGTTGCCTCTGATGTTTCTGGATAAGGCACTGTCCCCATTTTCCTTCCTTTAGCAATAAGGCAGGCTGAGACCAATGACTCCAGAAAAATGCAGTTGGCAATCCCATCTGACAGTGAGAGAGATCCCTCTGACCATCTTTGTAGACCCAAATGGAAGACCCAAATTCAGTTACTACAGAGACATGGAAGGACTCCTTATTCCCAACTTGATCTCTTTGGAAGGTGCAGAGCAGCCAGGAAATCAGAGATGCAACAAGTGAACCTCCTTTATGGTAAAACGCTTTGGGTTCCCAGGATGTGTTTGTTGTTGGATTCAATTATGGTTTTGGACCTTCAATTTGGAAATGATGGGCTTAATTTTGAAAACCAGCACAAAGTAGCGGTTTGAATGTTGGACTATGGAGACCAGAGTTTAAACCTCGGCCATGGAAACCCAATGGGCAAATCAAACCTTCTCAGCCTCGGAGGGAGGCATAGGCAAATGTCCTCTGAACAAATCTTGCCAAGAAAACCCTGGGATCGGTTTCCCTGAGGGTTGCCATAAGTCGGAAAGGACTTGAAGATGCTGGCGAAATGTCAGGAATAAACTCCCATAGGATATGGCCACATAGCCCGAAAAACCCACAAAAAACTAAGACTTGAAGGTCCACAACAACAACAAGAAAATCTTGTAGTCTTACGCACCATAGAATGTAATAGCTTTACGGAGACCATTTTGTAACACTCTATAGCCTAGATGAGCTTCCACAAGAATAGACTTATTTTACTGTCATTTTATCACCACCAGAACTCTTATACCTTTGAGTAAAAAGCCCAGAGTGTTTGCCATAAGTTGGCTCTGGTGTATTTTACAAGTCCTCCACAGAGCCTCTCTGGGGAAACACATGCTTTCAGCTCAAGCAGTGGGGTTGATATGTTGTTAATCTCTTCCAAAGCGCACCCGTCACCTCTGGGTATTGGCAATGTATCGATTGTAATTAAATCCCAATGAACACCTTCCAGGGCTTGTTTATCCCAGACAGGTGGGTTGCATTGGTTCCTAATTAGCGTATTGATTCTCAGGCTTGTAATCAGACCGTTCTTTGGAAAACGGCAAGCCAACTCCATGTAGGCCGGGGGTCCCTGTCTAAAAGATACCCAAAGGCTTGCTTGTTTGCCTCTTTTGGTCTCAAGAGGGAGTAAGGGCCCGAACAGAGAGGCCAAAATAAAGCTGCTTTGGGTCACTTTGGACGTATGCTGTTTAAATGATACACACATCTTAAGAGGCCAAAAGCTGCGCCAAAGCTGCACTCCAGTCCTTAGGATTGATTTTTCATGAATGTGATTAATATGTTCTCTCTAGCAATCTCTAAACCCTCCAGAGCGACGCTGCTGGAAATTGACCATAGAGTCGCACTGGAGGACATAGAGATTCCTAAAGAAAATGTGTCTCTAGGCATTTGCAGGTCCTCCAGAATTATTCTCTTATCAATTTCCTCCAGATATTGATCACAGAGTCACACTGGAGGACCTAGAGATTCCTAGAGAGGTGTTCTCACAGGTTCAAAACAAGTTTTTTATTTGCAAGGTTCCCACTTTCACTGCACCCCTAAACCCAGCGACTGTGGGGGGCTCACTGTAAAAGATAGAGGTTCAACAGGTATTGCTTGTTATCTATTATACACAACCATTAAAAGCACAGGAGCCCTTTCCAGTTTCCGCTCTGAGAACCCTGGTAGCAACTCCATCGGAGTGATAGGAATCTCGACGGACATAAAGCTGCTGTAAGCAAGATCCAAATCTGGGCCAGCAGAATGTATTGGCAGGCATGTAATTTCCACAATCCATCTCGATGGCCCTCTTACCTAATAATAAATCAATCACTGTGATGGATAACCCTTGCTGCCAACTGTATTATTAATAGATCGAGGGAGGCATCCTTCAACTGGTAGGGGGCTGGAATGGGATCAAACTCCCACCGCTGAGCACCAGGCAATTCCAATGCTTTTTTATTATGATTATTGTAGAAACAGAAATGGCTAAAGTTTGCTTAAACGGGAGTCAGGTGGGGAGCCAACAAAACACTCTTGTGTTTCTGAATAACCTTTTTCTTTGCAGCGAGTTCCCCAACATCAGTCAACAACCAGGAAGGCCTGGAGCCCTGCTTAATATCCCTGTTACATTTCTTTTGGATTGAAGGGAAACCTTATTTATGTGATCCCTTTGACTTTTAGATCCCACTTTTATCAACTGCCTCATCATACCCTCCAATGAAAACAGAAGGAAACCAAGGGCTAATCTACCCGTAAGTGTATTATGTGAACTGAAAGGGAAACACTGAACATCATCCATGCCTAGAACTCTTCCTTCCTTATTCATAACTTCTGCCATCTTGATGCCACCCTGATGTGGCTTGGCCCCATGCGTGCCAGTTTCCATTGGTGAAATGTTGGAACAGGACAGCAATGCCAGTGACGCCTTTGACATCCAAACCCCTGATGTTTCCTGCCCCTTTGAAAGCCCTTTCTTTTCTTTTTGGGGTGGATGTTGCACATGCGGGGGAATCTGGGATGCTGTTGAATTGAAGCAGCCCATCTGCCCGTTGTGGCCCAGGGTTTAACATTTCATGTTCCTCTCCATTTCTTCCCCCTCCTCTTTCCTCGCCACCTTCTTTCCTTTTGGCAGAACTGGCTGGCATATGGGAGCTCATCAAAACCTGCCAGTTCCAATACTCCGACCACCCCATTATCAATTAGGGAGCAAGTGATAAATTCAACACAGCTGGGGGCTTGGGGTTTTTTTAAAACCCCTTTGTTGAAATGTACAGAAACCAGACTTCCCAGGGTTTGGGGCTTCAGATAAAACCCCCAAAGAACCGCAAAATAGAAAGCAGTCCCTCGCCCCAAGCCCCCCGCCATGGTCAACGGGCAGCTAGGGTTTGGGTTGCAAAGCCAAAAGAAAAGGTGGAGAAGCATTTCTCTTCCCAAATGTCTTTTTCCCTTTGAAGAAAGTCAGAAAGTTTCTACCATAAAAACAAAAGGAGAGAAAGGATAAGGGGAGGGGGGATAATTTAAATTAGGAAAGGCCTGGGATTAGTGTGTGTGAATGATGTTGGTAAGGAATCTGTCGCTCCCGCAAAATGTAGGCGGAGGGCGGTGGAGGACGTGTTCCCTAAGGTTCTGATAGATGAGAAATAAACTTTCCCACTCCTGAATTAAAATTAGAAGCACCGCGGATGCTTCCAGCATAAGAGGTTCGCAAGAAAGGATTACCTGTTTTCAGAGGTATGTGCATGAGTCACTGCTCCAAATGTATAATTCCCAAGGCTTTTGCAACTTGCAAAGACTCTCCAGGAGGTGTATGTGTTTACATAGTTCTCTTGTACCCATTGTGGTGCCAGGACTCACCCTCCATTCTGCTGTGCATCCACCTTCTGGCTAGAAGAAATGTTCCTTATCTCTTCTCCAAAACAATCCCCTGATTTCACCTTGATCTGGGAACAGCTAGTTTAGCTAAGATATCTGCCTGAATTGCAACTCAGGAAAACTTTGAATGACAAGTTGCAAGCAACTGTGGTTGGGGCTTAATGCATAATGCACTTAAGACCTCACCATCCCTAGGTCTCAGGTTTGGGCCTGGAAGCCTCAGGGCCTGGGATAATCCTGAACCAGCAACCCTAGGAAGGGTTTTGTGTTATTTTGTGTTAGCATGCACACAACTCATGAAGAAACAACACAATCAGAAGAGATTTGATATGCAACTGTTGGTCCATGAAACAGACCTTGCAAGTGTCTGCTACCAAGGAGGGTTCTAGGAGTCCATTAGTTGGAAAGTGACTGTTAGTAGCATCACATCTGATGTATAAATTCGCATTAAGACATCTGTCAGGGTGGATGCATTGTCTGAGTGCAGATCATTTTTAACACTCCCCTTTCTCTCTTCAGTAGCTTTTTCCAGGTCTGGCAGAGCTCCTAGCTGGGCAGCAAAAGAAGGTGACTCTTTACCAACCAGCCAGCAGAGCCACTAGCAGTTGTTGGACTGTTGGACTGTTCCTGCTGCCCCACAACTTTTATGGGCCTGGAGGAGATGCTGGCCAGGTGGCAAAGGGAGGAGACTCATTTTCCCACCCATCTAGCACAGCTTCCAGATGCAGAAGGCATTGCACCCTTCATTGCACCAGGAGACACTTCTCTCTGATGTGTCACCCAGTGTGCGTTGCACTCCCTGCACCTCCCTAGTGATGCCCCTGCCTAAACCAGCATAATAAGCAACCCACCTTTGGGACTATGAGTTGTATTGTGTGTGCAGTTGGGATGATGGAATGCTCCAGTCACACCAGTTGTAGTGCCACAACAAAACAAGCTCACTCCATTTAGGAAAGCATTCCCGGGACATAAAACCACGCAGAAATATAACAGACCAACCCCTTGTGGGTGAAGAATTCCACCATATTGGTACTGATTTTGCAGTTCAACTAGAGAACCTATAAATTTGACTGTGGGAAGAGTGGTCAGGAGGACGTAAGAGCAAAGCGTGGCATCATGCAACGATACATTGGGCACATTGCTCTCTGGCCAGGTATTATGGACTCCCAGGAGATCTATCTTGTCCGATTTCTTTTGTTGGATAGTTATTAAAAAGAGAGAAAGAGGCAACACGGACCCAACGTTGTGCTGATATTTTCGGCAGTATGCCTTGTATTCTTTGTCATGCGCCGTTCTCCCCTCAAGGAGACCAAAAATGATGATTCATGACTACTGTTAATGTCATTCTTCTTTTAATCACACTTGATTAAAAATGGTTTCTTAATGTTTAGATTGCATTCATTGTGACGCAAGCAATTAATTTGAAATAGTGCAAGATGATTCACCCATTTCTATGCGAAATATTTTGGGTAGGTCCCTCTTGAAGTGTCCTGGTGTCTTGCTTTCATAAAGACAGCCCTGGATTACTTCGCTGCCATCCCACTTTCTCAGTCACTTGTCGAATGTCCCAGCGTCTCTCCAATCGCCACTCAGCCAAAGAAACCCACTGGGTGACCTTAGGGCAAGTCACATTCTCTCAGCCTCAGAGGAAGGCAAGGACAAAACCTCTCTGAACAAATCTTGCCAAGCGTACCTGTGATACGTTTGCCTTAGAGTTTCCGTAAGTCGACTTGAAGGCACACAGTAACAAAATTCCTTTTCCATCCCTGGAAATTTGGATGTTGATTTTTCCTTTTCTGTTCTTTATCATCATGTTCCAATAAGGGCTGTGTTTTTTAAAGAAAACAGACACAATGAATAATATGCAAGGAGAACGTCTTGGTTTCTTTCCAGTCATTTAAAAACACATGCGCACATGATTTCTGGTGCTGGGGGAAACCTCTGAAATCTATCTGGCAGCCCACAAAATGGGAGACCAGAGGTTTGCCCAGATCCACATCCACCCAAGTGCCTAAGCATCAATGGCGGATACGTTTCCTTCCAGCAAGATTTCGGGTTGCGTCATACTTCTCTTACTCTTTCCTCCCATCTTTTTCTTTTAGAAAGCTTTGAAACAAAGGAGGAAAGGGAGAAATATTGCAAAGGGGAAGGAGAATTACTCCAATGCCCCCACTTCCTACAACAATAAAGATCATTTTGTTCAGATCTGTGGCATGCGTTTGAGGAGTGCCCTTTCCCTATCTCTTCCCTCCTCCCTTCTTCTCTTCTCTTCCTCTCTCCCTCTCTTTCTCTGCAGTTCTATCCATCTTTGCAAGAGTTTATTTTCCTAAAGGATCCCTGACACTAATTGTCTTGCTAAATAAACGGGCCTGATAAATATTTAACAGGGTGGCAGAGAGGCAGAGGAGGCGGTAAAAAAGGCATACACTACAGTCATAACAGCCAAGCAAAATAAATGAACTGGGTTTTGCAGAGAGGGGGTTAAAAATATCCTCTGCCGATCCCATTGGGGAAGTGGGAATCGCTTTATTGTTTGTGTATTTGTATATTTTAAAGGGAAGGCAGTTGTGCCCAGGGTCTCTCTTCATTATCAAGTTGCTAAATCTGGTCTGGAGGTTGACTGGCAGAAATTTCGCTTTGCCCCTTCTTTGCTCCCAAAAACTAATTTTTGTATTTCAAGGGCAGGAGCGTTGCAGAGTGTTTTCCTGCACAAACCTCATTACAAAACAAGGAGGCAGCATACCACTTGTGTGCAAGCCTCATTGAAGCAAAAATGCTCCCATATATTCCACTGAGCTTTGCACATGAGAATGTCTTAGTAGGTTGTGTCCAATAGCTGTTTTTCTTTCCACAGCTGGGCAGCAAAGAAAACCCTAAAGCGCATCTCCTATTTTTTCTATTCATGGAGTTGTCATAAGTTGATAGGCAACTTGAAGGCGCATAACCAAATGCATGGCGCAGTGCACCTGAGGAAGTAGGCTTTAGTCTATGAAACTTCTCTCTACATATGGAAGGCACATACATGCGCATGCAAGCAATAAGATGGTGGCTGCTGCCACACTGCAGAAATACAGCAACTCGACACCGCTTTAAGTGCCATGGCTCAAGGCTGGGATTTGCAGTTGGATGTGGCACCAGACAGGGAAGGCTAAATATCTCGCAAAACTATGACTCCCAGAATTTCATACCAGGCTTCCTGGATGTCTAGTTTCCAACCAATAGGGCTTTCTATCTGGACCTGGGGCTGTTAGATTCCCAAGGGAGACCTCTCAGCCTCTCTCTCCCCACTTTCTGCTCTACATTCCGTCTTTGCCTTCTCCTTCTTCTTTGTGTCGACATTTAGCTGTGATTTATTTATCGCACTCTCCATTCTCTTCCTCCTGTTTGCATTTCCTTGTTCCTCCCTTACACAAAGGCCAGTGTGTTTGTATGTGTGTGTGTTTGTGTCTGCATCTCTCCTCAGTAAAATGTTTTTGCAAGAAAGTAGTAGCACCTTAAATCCAGTCCTTCACTAATCCTTTATGTCTTTGAACAAGAAATTATATATATATATATATATATATATATATATATATATATATATATACTGTATATACTGTATATACTGTATATACTGTATATATATATATATGAGAGAAAGAGAGAGAGAGAGAGAGAAGGATTTCCAGACTGTCTCTTGGGGCAGAAATATGGTCAAGCTGGATTATCTCCCCAATGTAGATGCAGGACATTTTGAGACCAAACTTCCATTTTGTGCAAAGTTTAGCGGTGTAGTAAACCGGTGTCAAACTGGATTAATGCTGGAGTGCAGACGCAGCCATTGTGTTACCAAAGTCGGGATAGTTCTTATCATTCGTTGCTGGAAACAAAGAACGTGAATGGGCTGCTGTTTCTTAATGCCAGACTTGTAGAAGAAGAGGCCTATGCGAACCAAGAATAGTAGGATAGTTGTACCTTTGGCCTTTCTTTCTTTCTTTCTTTCTTTCTTTCTTTCTTTCTCATCCTTGTATCCATTCCTTCTTTAGTGTCTTTTCCTGTTCTTGTTCTTTCAGATCCCCCTCCTCCTCTCTTGGCTTTCTCTCTCTTTTTTGGCCCCTCTAGAATTCAAAATACATGGACTTGTTTGTTTAATTGCCAGCCTGTAACTTCCCATCGCCTTATCAGCCCCGGATCTGAAGGAATTAATTGAGTGTTAACGCATTTTATCTTTGAACAAACGAGGCCCCCAAATCTCTCCACTAATTGCCTCGGCCGGGCGGAGAGGCGGTAATTATCTCGACATTAGCTGGAAATTTCTCCCCTGACTTCCAAAAGAGCAAGGAGGAGAGCAAGGATGGAGGAAATAACTCTGCAGCAGCAGCAAAGAGATTGCAAAGGGGAGGGGGATAAAAGTAAAGTACATTGCAGCATTGCTTGGGTTTCATGCCAAGGAAAGGAAACCTCCCCAGATTAGGCCAGACTCCCATTTTGCACAAAGTCTTCCTTCTGACGGTGGTCAGCCTCAACACCTTTGGGAAGCACATAGTCAGAACGTGTCGGTGAACAAGCATCCCTCTTCTTTGTCCCTGGCATTGTTTACTCAGAGGTAGACTGCAGCCGCCTCCAGAGTTTCCACACAGCTTAAGAGAAGGTGGCGCAGTGGTTAAATGCCAGTCCTGCAGCCACAAGGTTGTGAGTTTGATCCCAGGCAAGGCTCCAAGGTTGTCTCAGCCTTCCTTCCTTTCGTAGATTGGTAAAAGGAGTACCCATATTGTTGGGGGCCTTTGGTTTACAGATTGTAAATCGCTTAGAGAGTGTTGAGTTCACTGGTAAGCGGTATAGAAATGTCCATGCTATTGCTGTTGCTAAGATTGGTGTGTCCAACTAATGCTGTTGGAAATAATGTGAAGAGGGAAATTGGTTTGAATGACAGTCGGCCCTCTGTATCCACAGATTCCTTATCCACGGATTCTACTAGCCACAGCTTGAAAATATTACACACACACACACACACACACACTCCAAAAGGAAACCCATGAATCTTGGGCAAGTCACACTCTCTCAGCCTTTTATGTTTTTTGTTGTGTGCCTTCAAGCCAATTCCAATTTACAGCAACCCTAAAACCAACCTACAGCAAGTTTTGTACATAGGAGGTTTGCCATTGCCTCCCTCTGAATATGGGGGCAACCTCTTGATAAATTTGCCTTATCAAAAGTCAGAAGCAACATAAAGGCACACAACTGCAAATGAAATAAATTGACGATACGTATACATACTTATTGATGATGATAATGATTATGGTACATCTACACATGTAATGCAGAAAGTTGATGGAGCAACAGAAAAGAACTTGCTTGCACTTTTTCTTTTAAAGTTCTGTTAACTGGGGAGAACTACAACTCCCCAAATTTTGGAGACAACCCCCCCCCCCATTGTTGGAGATGTCCTTACCCAAGATGGAGGGGAGGGGAACCCTTTTGTGGAAGCCCCCTGGACACATGCGGAGGGCCAACCCTTTAGCACAGAAGTGCTAAAGAGGCGATGGCTCTGCGAACAAAGGGACTGTGATGTGTGAATGAGGCCGTATGGGGGCCATTTGGCCAAGCGGGCCTGATTTGGCATGCTGGTTTGGGGCATTCTCATTCCTGGCTCTTTGAAATATAGGACTTGTTTGTCATAGGCTTCAATAGAGACAGTGGGGAGGAAGGACACTGGTGGGAATGGAGTCATATTGCAAATAAATAAATAAATAATGTCTGCATTGACCGATTCGGAGACATAGCTGGGTTAGTCTGGAATATCAGTATGCAAAGGGATCTTGGAGCACCTTTGAGACAAACTGAGCGAAGGATGTTGTAGCATAAGTTTTCATAGACTTGGTCGACTTCCTCGGATGCATAGAGTCCATCTTTCTCCCAGTTAGTCTCAAAAGTATTACAAGATCCCTTTGCAAGTCGACAAAGTTCCTAATCAATGCATATTTCACCCCCCCCCGAATATTTCGTCTTTTCACCATATTTCTTCATCTCCCCCCTCCCCACTAATCTCATTGTTTTTGCAAGAAAAAGCAAAGCCTAGATAACTCCCATTGACAATAAGACGAATTCTGAAACCTTTTGGACAGTAAGACTTCTGGACGGCTGACCCAAATCGGACGCAATCTTTGGAGAGTTTCTCTGTACACATTTTTGGACACGTCTTACATGCGGGGCCTTGGGCCTTCAAGGACAAAGGAGCACCTCACCACAGGAATATTTTTCCATCCCTGCTTATGTTGCCAGGTTTTCACAACAGCAACAGGAACAGTGGAAATTTATGGCACGCAAAGCTGACAGTCACAAAGTAGCTATTAACAAGTTGGTGTTCTCCCTACATACCAAATGCAAGTATTGATTTCACTGAAGGTGGCCATGTGTTGCTCTGTAAAATTAACATAGTGCTCCATGCGTGAATTAACATGATGCAAACATTTCTGTTTTCAGTTTTGGCTAAATTCAAATTACTTAAAACAGGCCCCCAACAGTCCCTTTGACAAAACCAGACGCTGATTTATATGCCACTCAGACCATTAAGCAATATTAAGGAAGAGATAGCTTTTGAGCATGTGCAGAGTGCAGACTGGCTTTACAGTGTTATGGTATTCCTAGTTATTGATTGATTGCACTTATATCCAAAGGAGTTTACAATACTTTAAAAAAATATATCCAGCATGCCATTATTACATATCTAATGAATGCTATTACTGTATTTCTTTCTTCACCTTCTGCATCCTCTCCATTTTTGCCTCCTCTTCCCCTTCTTCTTTGGTGATGTCTCTTTAAAAACAACCCAATTTCTCCCTTTCTGCACACATTCCTCCGTAACACATTTTGTAACGAAACCATGTGGCACAGCTTATGGTTCACATATGAAAACCTGCTGAACTAATGTGCCTACTTGTTTCAGAGCATTAGTGCATTTGAAATACGGGGTAGAAGTAAGAGAAGAGTAGTCTAGTTCGGTGGTAAAGCACAAGCCTCGAATGCAGAAGGTCTCAGGTTCAGTACTCAGCATCCCCAGGAAGGGCAAGGAAACATAAATAGAAGCATAGTTTCCAAGTCAAGAGAAGTAGTTGTCCCAGTATATTCTATGCTGAGTAAATTCATTCGGAGTACTATGTCAAGTTTTGGGTGCCTTAGAGGTTCAACATGGTGTAGTGGTTTGAGTGTTGGTCCTGGACTACTATTCTGTGACCAGAATTCAAAATTGTTGTTGTTGTGTGTTCATTTTTGTTGTTCTGTGTCCCTGCTCAACCACGGAAACCCATTGGTTGACCTTGAGCAAGTCACACACTCTCAGCCTCAGAGGACAGCAATGGTGGCAAAACTCCTCCGGACAAATCTTGCCAAGAAAACCCCTTAGAGCTACTGTAAGTCAGATGCGACTTGAAGGCCTGCAACAACAACAATTGTCAAGTTGGAGCAGGTTCCTACAGATGCAAACCGGGACAAGTGTGGCCAAGTGCCACCAGAGTATGGTTAAGATGGCAAAATTAAAAATGAGGAAGAATGCCCAAACTAAGAGGGAGGGAGGAGGAAAGTGACCAAACCGCAATACCTTACAAGCAGCTGCATTGCTTTCTTGCAACTCATTACTTCCAATGAGTTATAAACAGAATGAATGGTGGCTGGGGCCTTGAGCATCGATGAGGTGGTCAATCTGCTCCAGGTTTCACTCTGAACTTTAAAGGGGTGATCCGAGACACTCGAACCTATTTTAAGGAGAGGTTTCAGCACCTTGAAGAGTTGGTTTTGAATACTGTATGGAATACTGTATTTTGTCTTGTGTTGTGGACGGTTTCCTGCTCCTCCATCTCTCTTCCAAAACACTGCACTTAGAGAGACTGTGTTGGATAGAGTAACCTACATACAGTGCCAGTCCCTACTAGAGTCGACCCATTGTATTCATGGAACATGCCTAGTGGTCGACTTGCTAAATTCCCAATGGATTTAATGGAACCATTCTTATTTGGGAGGAACCATTGGATTTAGAGTCAAGGTGTGAATTGTGTGACCCTCCATGAGCTCTTTCACATTCACATACTTATGGTGGGATGAGTCCACTTTAACTGCCATGGGGGCATCCTGCAAAATCCTGGGACGGAGGAACCAAAGTTGCTTTGGCTCTGTTTTGATCAACGCAGAAGAAACTTGACCCGGTCCTTTGATTTTCAGTGTTAGCAACAGGTAGAGGCAGTATGGTGTAGTGGTTTGACTGCTAGACCAAGGTTAAATCTGCACTGGAGAAATAAGGCAGTTTGACACTTTCCATGGGAAATTTGAACCCTGGACTCGCTGAGCCTTGGGTCTAATCTGCACTGCAGAAACCATGCAGTTTGACTTTGCTTTAACTGCCGTGGCTATGAATTCTGGGATTTGTAGTTTTGTGAGAGATTTTGTGAGAGATCCTTGGTGCCGCAGCAACTACAAGTCCCAGGATTCCGTAGCAAGGAGCCATGACAGTTAAAGCGTGCATGATTTCTGCAGTGCAGGTTAGACCTAAGACCAGACTTCAAATCCCCACTCAACCATGGAAAGGCATTGGTTGACATCTGACAAGTCACACTCTCTTAGCTTTTGAGGAAGGCAGTGCCAAAACTTATCGGAAGAAATCTTGCCAAGGAAACCCTGGCTGGAATCTTGTTGGGGATTTGTGTCTTTGCTGCATGGATTTATGTCTGCAGAAATGAGAATTCAGCAGTTCGGTAACATCCGTATCCAGCAGGGGGCTGCTGTTAACATTCATACAGACATATACATTCATACATAGGGGAGACAACAAAGTGACCAATGCACATTGAAACCAGTGCACAATGCACCGATGTGCATGGAGACCAATAAGCATCAGTCCCAATAAACATTGGTCCTGTTGTGCATCAGCACATCAGCTAAAAATAGAGCTTGAGGTGCATCAGAACACTCTTTCTGGTGTCTCATCAAGCATCTTCACAATTCACTAACAGAGACTGCTGCCACACTGTAGGATTAATACAATTCGATGGCACTTAACTGTCCTGGCTCCATCCTATGGAATCCTGGAAAACTGTAATTTGTTGTGTCACCAGAGAGTGAGATAAGGTGAAATATCTCACCAAACTACCAATTCCATAGCAAAGAGCCATGGCAGTTAAAGTTCTGTCAAAATACTGTATTTATGCAGTGTGGATGCAACCTCAGTTGTTACGGTGCCAAGGCTCACCCTCTGTTCTGCTCATCCAAAGTGGGTTTACATGGCCAAACTGGGGTTCAAATGCGATCCTAGGCATTGTAAGTAGCACCTTTGAGACTAACTGAAAGAAGTTGGCAGCAGGAGCTTTCCAAGGCTTCAGATTCTAGGCTCTGTCATCCCAGATCCAACTTTTCGGGTATTGCAACCGACAACAACATCTCACCCACTTTATGCAATTGGTGCAAACTCTGCTAGCTGTTTAGGAGTGAGGCGGGTGGAATAATATCACTTAAAGTAATTTTCCCCTTGAGTGCCATGAAGAAAGTGAGGAGGGGGGAAAAAAGAAGAAACTCCAGAGAATTGGGGAATTAAGCCCCCTCTCTCCTTTCTCCCCTGCTCAACATCTTTCTTAAAGCAAATCTCCCGAGGAAGGCCTTTTGAGTATTTTAAGGATTGGATTCCAAAAAGAGAGAGAGAGAGAGTCTTGGTATAGGATAATAAAAGTTCAAAGGCTCCTGTCTTTAGTATGGTAAATAGATCATGCCCAGGCGATAATCACCTTTCCTTGGAGAACAAGGCGAATTTGGGGGAGAAAGGAGGGCAGAGGAGGGGACAAGGGCTGGGGTGGGATTTCATGATCAAACCTGTTTCCCATCATGATGGCGCTCTGACCTTAGCTCCTCTGCCTTCCTTCCTGCTCTTAAGCACATTTGCTTTGAACTAAGTCCCATTGATTTCAATTATCATGTATTTATTTATAGGGAGCCTTGGGGATACGCGGGGAAGGAGTGATGGAGTAGCATCGATGAAGGACAGACAGGCCCCAGGACCCCAAGGAGCCTTCTATTAGCGAAGGGACAGTCAGCATGAGATGGTGGTTTCAGTGTTGGACTCCAAGGGACCAGGGTTCAAATCCCGACTCAGCTACGGATATGCATTGGATGGCTTTGGCAAGTCGAAGTCACTCAGTCTTAGAATCAAGCAAACGGCAAACTTCTGTGTAATTAAAATGTTGGACTACGATTCTGGGAGACAAGGGTTTGAATTCCTACTCGGTCTGGGAAGGCCACCTTGGGCAAAGTCACACTCTCTCAGCCTCAGAGGAAGGCATGGGCAAAGGCCTTCCGGAGAAATCTTGCCAAGAAAACCCAGGATAGGTTTGTTTTAGGGTTGCCATAAGTCAGAAATGACTTGAAGGCCCACAACGACAACAACAAATGTTTGCATTTTGCCCCACCTGGACCTGTAGGCGCCTTGCTCCCTTATTGATGGAGGCAAACACACTCTTAGAGTGTTCCCTTTTAATATATGTATTTTCAGACTGGTATTGTCATACCCGCTGATTGCTTTTGAGATCTGAACCGCCTAGTCATTAAGCCATTTTAGCCAATTAATCCTCGGCCTTTACCCAATTTAATGAATTGATCAGAGATTAGGTTTTCGACATATTTGCATATTGCAAAGCCCTCGGTGCAGGTGCCTTCTTGACATATCACCAGCAGTGTAATATCCCCTCCAATTTAATTAGCAAAAGCTACCACTTGGTCTGAGAGGCAAAGGCTAAAAGGAATATATAGTTTTTGTTTTCATTCCTAGTTGTGGAACATAAGTCCGTCTGCACTGAACCCACAGCGGCTGGAACCACCTCATCCATCAACTAAAGCTTTAGTTGATTAATTTACCCAACCACCAATTAAACTTTGCAACAATCCAATTATTTCTGCAAAGCCATGCATTTGTGTATTTTATTTTAGGTCAACCTCTGTTTTGTCAACCACAGATTTGCTTTTAGCTCTCTGTGGCTGGTGGCATCTTCCTTCCACTGTGAGGAATGGCTTCACATTGTTTATAAGGCTGTAGGCATGGAAAGGCAAACATCATGCGCTCCAGCTATCTAAATTTGGCACAGTGTGGTCCCAGTTAATCCTTTGTCATCCCACTTTTTTTCAGCTGCTTTTAAAATGTCCCACTTTCTCTCTCTTTCCCTCTTTGTCCTCAGCTTCTTTCAATGGTTGCCAACTGATTTCAAAGCAGAAAAGCAGTTTGCACTCAATTCAGCAAGGAGCAAAAGAAAAGAGGGTCAGAGGCTATACCTTCCCAGTAGGCACAGGCAAAAGCAAACTGCTGCAGCATCTCCAGACTTGTGCATTCTTCCTGCTTCGTAACCTTTGCCATCTGGACACATTCGGATGCTGCTTGACCGCATTTGTCCTGGCTTTCATCTGTGAAACGTTGGACTTGAAGGCACACACAGAGATGGGAGATCCCCAAGGAATACCAAGTGAGAGCCAACATGATGTAGAAGTTTGAATGTTGGACTGTGACTCTGGAGATCAGAGTATAAAAAATACAACTCTGCCTGACTTTGGGCAAGTCATGCTCTCTCTGAGTTAGAAGTCAGCAATGGCAAACCCCCTCTGAAGAAATGCACCAAGTAAACCCTAGGATAGGTTCACATTAGGGTTGCTGTAAGTCAGAAATGACTTGGAGGCACACAGCAAACATAAGCTGTATTTCAATGACAGGATCTGATGAAACCACCTCTGAGCATTCCTTGCCTGAGAAAACCCTATGAAATACAATGGGGTCACCATAAATCGTCAGACAACGTGAAGACACACAGACACATGTGTGAGTATCGAGGCTATGCTACTGGTAGGATCTCCCAGGTCAGACAAGCTTTTGCTGAGGAGTCAGACTAAATGTACAAAACAACTACTGCGCAGGAGCAACAGTGATGTGTGTGTGTGTTTGACATTGGCAGAGGGTCTTTCAGAGCCAATAGCAGTAGCACTGTAAAGCACCATCTTTCAGAGCCAATGGCAGTAGCACCACACCCTTGTTAGAGGGAAATATATTCAGGAATAGCCGTGTTTGCCGCAAACAAAGTACAATAGCATCCAAAATCCACAAGACAGCGATAACTTCAATGTGCATTTTGCTTGGTATTGCTATCTTGTGGATTTTGGATATTATTTTGGATCCTTTCATAGGTCCGTAAAATGAGTACCCAGCTTGTTGGGGGCAACTGGCTTACAGATTGTAAACCACTTAGAGAGTGCTTAGTATGTAGAGAGACCTTGTAGAACCTTTGAGACTAACAGAAAGAAAGAAACTGGCAGCGTGAGCTTTCGTAGACTTCAGTCTACTTCCCCAGATGCATTTCTTTCTTTCAGTTAGTCTCAAAGATGCTACAAGATCTCTCTACGTACTGATTCTACGGACTAACACAGCTATGTCTTTGAATTCTACTGCTAAAGAGTGCTTAGTTAGCTATGAAGCGGTATAGAAAGGTAAATGTTATTCCTATTGCTGTAGCAATGTTATTGTACTTGTTAGCGAGGTCCTCGTAAACTGCTTCTGAACGTCTTGTCTTATGAAAACTCTATGATGAGAGAGTCCAAAATGAAGCAAGAAATATTGCCGAAAGTGAGACTCCAGGGTTGGAAGGCGCTCAACCAGCGACTGGGGAAGAGCAGAGGACAAGTATGCGCCGCAGTGTGTCTAATGACGCAACTGGACTCAAGCCGAAAAGATGTTCAGCTGCTGATGCGCTCAGAGGTGAAAGGCAAATACTCAATCAAGGAAGCCACAGCTCCGAGTTTGCAAGAGATGAGTAGGGATATTAATAATAACAGGGTGACTTGGAGGTCTCCTCTTCATAGGGTCACCAGAAGGCGACTTGAGGGCAATGAACAACAAACTTCCCAATGCCATTTTCTTTCCATCTCCAAATTTTCCAGCATCCAATCGCTTTAAATTTCAGTTCGGCATATAGAAATACAGTTCAGCCATCCAATGCAAAAGGGCACTCAGGCAATGCAAACAGAGCAGATAGAAGGGTTTTAGGTGACAATGCTTTTCAATGCTAACTATTGGGGAATAGTTGGGGATCTTTTCCTCATTTCCTCCCCTTGATGTTATTTCCGCAAGGAAGCCAAAGATCCCTTTAGATCATTTATGTCTCCCGAAACCCAGCGGAATCATAAATTACCCTTAAAGGATCGCTAGAGATAATGTAATATTTATTTGAACTGGCAAATTAGTTGATGAATTGGTTAAAAGCGCGGGAGGTTGTTCAAGCTACAGACACCTTTAAAGGCTAACAGCCTTCCAGAGTGGCTTTTTGGCAAAGGTTTATTGCCGCAATTTCCATTTTTGTAAAGTTTATGATTCAAGGGAATGTTATAGATTTCCATATGTAGCTGGAAATGAGGGGGCAGCCATAGGCTTCAAATGCAAGCAAAAACACCATGTAAAGTTGCATTAAAAATATATATATTTCTGTCCATATCAGAAAGATAAATCCTGGGATGCAAAGTAGATATTTAGTCCTGCAAAAAATATCTTGTTGTATGTCAATGACGAGACAGGAGCATCGGATCAATTCAAATGCAAATCGGTTTTATTGGTCAGTTAGTCAGTCTCCGTATTAAGACCAATAAATAAAATACAGTCATGCTTCAGTTAAGAAAGTGAAGAAAAATGAAGATGCTCCTTTTCACATTCTTTTTACACCTTCTTAGCCCCACTGTTTCTTCTCATCCTTTATCTAACTAGACTTTTTTTAAGCAGCTTTAGCATTGGGGGGTTGGTGAAGAAAGCGTGCAAAACGATAGACATTCAGTGTCAATAAACATTGCAATAAAGCTTGACTTGAGGAAGAGTGAGATTATGTTCTGATCCTTTTCTGTATCTGTGTGCACCTGGCTTTTAAAATCCCTTACTGAATGTATAGGAAGAGCAAAAAGAAAGAGATAAAAGAGGAGAGCGGATGGGCCTGCCTTACTCCCAGCTTGTTAAAAAGTCTATAGGTTTGGCTACGAAAATGGAATTACAGTGGCCCCTCCATATTCACAGAGGTTAGAGGCTCAGGACCCCCATGAAATTGGGAAAACTGCAAATAAGAAACCACTTGGTTTTCAATTTGAGAGAACACCTCTCTAGGGATCTCTATGGTCAACATCTGTGGGAATTTGACCATAGAACTGTGCTGGAGGACCTACAAATGCCTAGAGAGGTGCTCTCTCTAGGAATCGCTAGGTCTTCCATGGTCAGATTCCAGAAGAGTCCCACTGGAAGACTCAGAGGTTCTTAGAGAGGACATAGCAACGAAATCCGTGAATGATCAAATCTGCAAAAAAGTCAAAGTTGCAAGTAAAGCTGGGGCTGGTGGAAGAAAAACTCACCCTCAGATGCATTTGGGGAGATGTTTTCAAGTGCTTTCTGGAAGGTTCCAAAGGGGTTTGTTCACTCACTTACCTACCTGAGCTGGCTGTTGCATTTCACCTATGCAAACTATTAGTTTTAGATACAAAGTTTTCTGAGACATGTTGAAATACTCGTCCTTTTTTGTCATGTAGGGCCCTATTCTCTTTCTTTCTGTGTTATTTCTACCTCTGGTCCCAAATTTGCTATTAAAGAAGTAATGCCCAGGAATGTATTAATGGAGACCTTTTTATGCACAGATCCTTTATCCGTTGATTCAATCATTCACGGCTTGACTATATATATATATATATATATATATATATATATATATATATTCACACACATATACATTCCCCAAAAGCAAACCTTGGTTTTGCCATTTTATAGAAGAGACAACGTTCTACTTCTATTTTATTTAATGGGACATGAGCATCCATGGATTTTGGTATCCATAGAGGGTCCTGGAACCAAACCTCGGCGGATACCAAGGGCCCCCTGTACTTGTAAAATAAAATAAAACTGGTTTTCTTTCTTTTCAGTATTGTTATGATATTCTCTATTTTGGAAGAGGCTTTCTCCCTTGCATGGAGGGAATAGGGAGAATGCCTCTTCTAAGAGCTCTTTGTGTGAATACAAAACTTTTCTGTTGACAAGATGGGGAGAAAGTTACTTTTTGGACTTCCTGATTTCCTCAACCAGCTTGGTCACTGAGCTGGAGCCTAAAAAGTAACTTTTACAAAGCCTGGGAAGAGGGAGATGTGACACCGCTCTGTTGCACGCATGGAATTCTGTTCCCCGACAATCCTTCTTTGGGCTCCCTGATTAATAGGGAAGGGTTCCTTTTTAATTCACTCAGTAGTTTGAAATCTATTAATCTAATTTATTAATCGGCGGAACCGTTACAGACTGAGTCAAATATTTAATCTATTAATACTGTTGCCACATTTTAAGCATGGTTTCTGCTGCTGTGCCAAGAACAGCAACATGACTTACTGACTGGTAGCTGCTGAGAATTTCCTTTCCATTCCATCCAAATTTACTACAATTTGAATAGGAAATGACAGATTCATATGTCTCTAGCAAAGAAATCTTCACATTTTAAATTTCTGTTTAGGTTACTGTTCAAAATAGGAGAGGCACATCTTTTTAAAAACAGGTAACAAATAATCAGCGGAAATCTAATATCTCCTCTGGATCAGAGTTGTGGAGTCAAAGTTGTGAAGCCAGAACAATTTTGGATGGAGTCGCTGTCAGTAAAAATAGATGCTTCGAAATAAAATGTTATAATATTATAATAAATGGTAAACCTATCATTTATACTTATGTATTTCTTGAAGTGATTAACAAGAGGACTGAAAAAAATATAGCACAAACAAAACGTTTTGACTTCTGCCTTCTTCGGTTGCCAATGATGAAAATGAGTTGCATACAAGTATAGTCAGCCCTCCTTATCCACAGATTTTTTATCCACGGATTCAAGCATCCACAGCTTGGAAATATTCCAAAAAAGAGTATAAATTCCAAATAGCAAACCTTGGTTTTCCATTTTATATAAGAGACACCATTTTGCTATGCCATTGTATTTAATGAGACTTGAGTATCCAAGGATTTGGGTTCTGGAATCAAACTCCAGCGGATACCAAGGACCCACTGTATTATCTTATACTTTGTCAAATAAATATATAGCAATAGCATTTACATTTCTTAATAGTGAACTCACCGCTCTCTAAGCAGTTTACAATCTGTAAGCCAATTGCCCCCAACAAGCTGCGTACTCATTTGTATTTATACAATATATATTTATGTTCTATCAGTCTAAGTAGCTTGGTGAGTCATTTGGTGGTGATAAGATAAGACGTCTTCTGCTATCATTTTGCCACAGTAAATTTGTGATTGCTAATTAATATCCGTTTTCTATTTATTAAGGGATTGATTCAGACAATAGGAAAATGAAGGAGTTGCGATTGGCACCGGAGTCTGACCTACAGACCAAAAGCCCTGCTGAGCATAGCACCAATATCCATACGTGGAATGGCAGCACAATGCAACACCTGTGCAGAACAGCAACATTGTGCACCATGTAGCAGGCAAAAACCGATTGCTGTTGTGAAATGCACCACATGCAAAATGCAATGCATGGTGCACAACCTCAATGCACAATGTTGCTGTGTGTGCGCGCAATGACTCTTCCACCACTGTTAGCACAACAACACTGTGTAGCATGACTTGCGCATGTGTCCATCACTAACTGAACATCAACTCTTGCCTATTCATTTCTCCTTCTCTTTGTGCTTATTGATAATACGACTTTATTCGTTTGCTTTTTGACTTTTCTGGACATTTTAAATCCTGGACTACAACTCTGGAGAGCTGGGTACCATTCCCTGCTTGGCTGTGAAAGCCCATTGGGTGAGCTTGGGTAAGCCACACACTCTCAGCTCCAGAAAATCCCCAGGAAGGTTCACTTTAAGGTTGCCATATGTCCAAAATGACTTGAAAGTCTGCAAGAACAAACCAAATATCTACAAAATTTCATTTCCCAGGTTTTTCTCACGTTGTCGTTGGCCAAGAATCATCCTCCTATTTCCAAAACAGATCCCAACAACCGTGCCATATAAGCCATTCTCCCTTTTATACTGGATCTATCAGAACCGAAACACGACTTGTAAGGCAGAAGAAGGGGCTTTGAGGGTTAGGGGTGGAAAGAGGAGGAGGGACACCTTGAAACCCACCAACCAACCTTTTTTTTTCAACCTGAGAATGAATGATGGGATCAGCCGAAAGAGGAGGCTGCGGGGAAGGGGAGGGCAGAGAAAAGATTTCTTTTAACTGAAAATTGTATGTAACGAGAGGTCATAAATGTGAGCACTGCACCTTTAAATCCACAGCTGCCCTGCCATAAATATATTTTACGTGGCGAGGCATTTCAAAGGCGGCATTCCTGGCATGTTTTCTTGTCTATAATGGAAGGGCTGCTTTAACACACCAACATAAACACTCCAGGTCCTGTTGATTTTATGGACTAGCAGCGCTTGTAATTTATGATAAAGTATCCCAGCCTTGGGCAGCTCTGGATGCCTATTTTTTGGGGGGGATAAGGGTGGGGGGTTTTGCATTGGGAAGGAGAGAAAAAACAGGGGAGATAAAAAGGGGGGCAGGATTACAAGGGTGCATTACTTGAAATCTGAAACAAAATGAAAGGGTTTAAAAAAAAAGAACCCACATAGGGTGGCGGTGAATAAAATTAAGCTCTGATCCCGCAAGCCTTACACGTTACACAACATTACTATGGTGAATTAGTTAAACTCGGTTGCAGGGAGGCATCCTTCTTTGCCAATTTCATTCGCCAAGGAAGCAGGGGGCAATTTGAGCAACTTTTGCCCCCCTGCAGCCAGAAAGTCTTTGGATACTATGAGGTTTTGCAGTTGGGGACTTAATTCTGCCTGTAAGTTCACGCTGGGCATCTTTTGTACAGAAAATACAATGTTCTGCATAGGAAATGGCATTTGTAGTACAGAAAGTATGCAGAGGCAATTCTGAATGGTGAAGGTCATAGAATCATAGAGTTGGAAGAGACCGCAAGGGATTCTCGTACAGTGTATTCTGTTTTTGTTGTTGCATGCCTCCATTTTTGACTTATGACAACCCAACAGTGGACCTCCCATAGGGTTTTCTGGGTAGGTTTCGTCGGAGGTGATTTACCATTGCCATCCTCTGAGGCTGAGAGAATGTGACTTACCCAAGGGCACGCAGTGGGTTTATATGCTCATGTGGCGATTTGAACCTGTCGCTCCAGAATCATAGTCCAATGTGCAAAGCACTACACCATGCTGGCTCTCTTCTGGTGCTCAAAAATGGACGGCTATAAAAGAACTAGACAAGATCCTAAGAGAGGACAGTGAACGCTAAAGTTAGAATCATCCAAACTGTGGTATTCCTGATCATCATGTACGGATGTGAGAGCTGGACAGTGACGAAAGTGGATAGGAAGACAATTCATTTGAGATGTGGTGCTGGAGAAGAGTGCTGAGGATCCCATGGATGGCCAAAAAGACAAACAAATGGGTCCTAGAACAGATCGAGCCCAAACTCTCCCTGGAAGCCAAGATGATCAAACTGAGGCTGTCGCACTTTGGATGCATCAGGAAAAGGCACTACTCACTAGAAATGACAATAATAGTAGGAAAGATGGAGGGAAGCCAAAAGAGAGGAAGCATGCCGGAAGGATAGACTTGATCAGGGAGGTCATGTTTGAATCTGTCACAGCTAAGCTGAAAGTTTGAGGATAGGGATACTTGGAGATGTCTCCTCCACAGGGTCACCATGAGTTGAGGATGACTCAAAGGTAGTTAACCACAACAACATAAATTAATTTAACTAAGGCCATTTGTTAACTGCAAACAATAAACTCCAACACTTCCTTTGTGACCTGGTCTGATAGATCTGGCTTTGTGGATTTCAGAACTTCTGCCCTTACCTTTCATTGCTCTTTCTGGTGACATTTGCTTTGGACCCTGCCCAGGACTGCTTTTCATGCCTGGACTTCTGGTTGCCTGGACCATATTTCTGGTTCCATATTTCTCCAAGACATTCTCCCTGTATTTGAATATCCCAAAGCAT
This sequence comes from Sceloporus undulatus, assembly GCF_019175285.1. Taxonomy (NCBI): domain Eukaryota; kingdom Metazoa; phylum Chordata; class Lepidosauria; order Squamata; family Phrynosomatidae; genus Sceloporus; species Sceloporus undulatus. The sequence continues at coordinate 55,027 of NW_024802946.1, forward strand.
TCCAGAGGAATTATATCTGGAGGTTCTTTGTGCTAATAGTAATCAGCTATTTAGTTATGTAGCAGCATATAACAATTATATAGTTGTAGCTATGTAATGTCTATATGTAATATCTAACATAGTATCATTACAAAACTCTGTAATGTCCAATATAATAGTTGTAACTATGTATTAGGTGTAATAGCATCTCCTAACTTTTTTGTCCATCTTAAGAGTTATGGAGAACTCAAATGCTTTCACATTTCTGTAGTATTCTTCCTGGTCCTAATAATAATAATAATAATTATTATTATTATTATTATTATTATTATTATTTCAGTGGTTTGTCTGTAGCACTGAATCTGTTCAGCTGCCCATCAGGATGCAAGGAGGATGCCGTTTCCAGCCTCCTTATTGAAGACTTCTGGAGAACTCAAACGCTTGCGCATTTCTGTGGCATTCTTCCTGGCCCTAATAATAATGTCTGATCTTCTGTTTTGTTGTTAGCTGAGTTTCACAGTTTCCCAAAAGCACTGGACTGGAAACGAAACACTGGATGAGATGGGCCTGGTCTTGGGTACCTCTCTCCTTCTAGAAAACATGTGCACACATTGTTGTCGTGAAAGTTTACGAGTGTAAAATGGGAATGTGGTGGGACTTCTTCCTATCTTGTTGTTGCTCTTTTGGATGTCTTTACAGTCTCTCTCTCTCTTCTCTCCTTCCTTCCATGCCTTTTTCTTCTTCCTCCTGTCCAGATGTGATCCCAGCAGCTGGCCCAGCTTCAGGAGGGAGTGAAGGAAGGGGGGAGACTGAGATGCTCTTACATAGCAACAGGGGTGAGGGGGGCAAGGGAGGGCCATTAATCATTTTGGGAGGGAAAGCCTCTCAGTCAGGGCCTGGTCTTGGGAAGGGAGAGATGGAGATGGAGATGGAGGAGGAGAGGAGGCAGGCCTTTGGGGTGACAAGGCCAGGACTGGGCCTCAAGCCACAGCTCATGCCTGCAGCACAAGAGTGCCCAAAGCTTCAGGGAGCTTCATCCTTCCTCTTCTTCATTCTCCTCTTCTTTCTTGCCCTCCTCACCACTCCCTTTTTCTTTTTCTTCTCCCCCCCCTCCTCCTTTCTCCTCTTTTTCTCCTCCCTTCTGCCTCTTTCCTCCCTAAAAGCAGGCAACAAACGAATGTAAAACCAGCCTAATATTCATGCATGCATATAGCCATGTCTCTGTGCATATGTATATATGTGTGTGTGTATGTGTCTGCATGAAACAAAAATCAGAGTTCGGTCATTCCTATACAGTATTAGTATCCCAAAAGTGGTGCAAGGTTTAAGGTTCTCCAGAGTGCTTCGTCCGGTTGCCTGATGAAAGAGCTCTGTAGGACTCAAAAGCTTGCACCCTGAACTTGGAAACCTTCTGTTTGAGGGCATTACATGCCTGGCAGGGGCATTCTGGGTGCTGTAGTCCAAAAAGGAACATTTCAAAACTAATGGGTTTTTCTTATCTATCTTTTATTATTCTTTGTTTTGCCATCTCACGCGGCCAGTAAGTGGAGTGCCCCTAAAACCCTCAATACCATCTTAAGCTGACAGACCAAATGTAGGCCTGTGACTCTAACAACGTCACTGTTTTTCTCCTCTGTGATTTTAAACATCTTTGCCTGATGATGAAGCCAGTGAAGCTTCGAATGCTTGCATGATGTATTTTAGGCTTTGGAGTTGTCCCATCAAAAGTATCGCCACTTGTGGAACTTGGATTTCCAAACTATGCTTATGCCACTTGTTTAACAGTCTATTGGTCTGTTATTATCCAGCTATGATTTCTTTAAAATGTACTCTTGATAGTATTACCCAAATTCGATAGTCTGCATATAACTCAGCTTTGATTTTGGCTTTTTATCCAAAGATCTGACGGGAGGCAGAAGTTTTCTAGTCACTTGCCCAACATGTGGCTGCAAACCTGGGAGAGATGGGAGCAAAGCAGGCAAAAAAAGACCAGCATCCACAAGAAAAGTAAAAAGAGATTCCACGAAATCTGTTTCTTAACCCCTTTGTGAAGTTAGATTTTCATCCCTTGACTCTTCTTAATTCTGCCCCCCTTCATTTTTCTTGTTCTCTTTGTCACACCAACGAAAATTAATGTTTGACTCCGGTCGCCTTTTCTCCCCTTTTAATAATATTTTAACCTTAAAGTTTGCAAAAAAAAGTACTCAGAGTGCTTTCTTTTTCAAGCCTCTTCTCAAGGAAGATAATTGAGCAATTAAGTGACAAATTACCTTCAGTGGCTTTCCCCCCTAATGAAGCCTTATGTAACAAAAGTGCCAATTAAAAGCCATTCCTGATGAGAAAGAGAGAGAGAGAGAGAAAGTGTGCACTTGAAGGATCCCCTGGTTCCTTTTTGCTGAAGGGATCATACTGCTCTTGGCTTTGCTCTGTGTATCTACACCAGATCCTTAAGCTTGAGTAGAGTTGACTAGGCCAAAGTACAACAGCCTCGCTTCAGTCATCATGGCTTGGAGGAAGGGTTCAAGCTCGATTTGCTCTTGTTCTTGTTGTGTGCCTTCAAGTCGTTTCTGAAATCATGGGGTTTTCTTGGCAAAGTTGGTTCAGAGGAGGTTTGCCATTGCCTCCCCTTGAGGCTGAGAGAGTCGATTTCCGTGGGTTTCCATGGCCAAGCAGAGATTCGATTCTTGGTTTCCAGAGTCATCTTCCAAACACAGACCCTGCACCATGATGGCTCTCTCACACAGGCGCACAGACGTAATGTATTTCTCTCTTTGGAAATGCGAGAGGCCGAGAGAGTGACTGGGCCCCCAGTGGGTCCCATGGCTGAGATGGGAATCGAACCCTGGTCTCCAGAAAGAAAGAAGTTGGCAGCATGAGCTTTCATAGACTTCGGTCTTCTTCCCCAGATGTCTAAATGCATCTGGTCTCCAGAAAGAAAGAAGTTGGCAGCATGAGCTTTCGTAGACTTTGGTCTACTTCCCCAGATGTCTAAAAGCATCTGAGGAAGTAGACTTGAAGCCTAGGAAAGCTCATGCTGCCAACTTCTTTCTTTTACTTAGTCTCAAAGGTGCTACAAGATCTCTCTACAGACTGATTCTGCAGACTAATATGGCAATATCTTTGAATCCTGGTCTCCAGAGTTGTAGTCCAACACTCAAAGCACTATGAGATGCTGGCTCACTTGATTTGCTCTAGGACCCATTTATTTGTCTTTTTAGCACACTACAGGATCCAAAGAACTCTTCTCCAGCATCATATTTCTCTCCTTTCAGCTTTTTTACTGTCCAGTTTTCACAACCATACATAGAAACGGGAAATCTGGTGACACACACCATCCTCACTTTGTTGCTGCTATGTGCCTTCAAGCCATTTCTGACTTACGGCAACCCTAAGGCAAGCTTATCACAGGGCTTTCTTGGCAAACTTAGTTCAGAGGGGGTTTGCCTTTGCCATCCTCGGAGGCTGAGAGAAAACAGCTTGCCTAAGGTCACCTAGTAGGTTTCTATGGCCAAGCCATAGAAAAGGTGGGAGGAAGAGAGAGAAACAGGGACATTTTGAAAAACAGCTGAAAAGTTCATCCAAGAGGATGGATCCAACTTCTCTCTGCCAAATGGGGACAATTGGAGGGTATGAGGTCCTTCTCTGATCCTTGCTGGTTCTTTTGTGTTCACCTTTTATATGGTAATTGCTTTAATTGTCTTTTAAGATGATGGTTTATTGCCTTTTTAGTTGCATCTGTGTTTTCAATTATGTGGCCAACTGCCTGGAGTCACAATCCAAGAAGCCAGGCAGAATGTGTGTGTGTGTGTTAAAAACAATAAAAGAGCACAAAAAGCCAAACAGCCCCCAGAAAAACTCGAAGTGTGTGCTTTGAGTTTGTGTGTGTATATATATATATATTTAAATGTTTATATGGTGGTTGTGAAACACAAAACTATCAGCTTGCGGTGGAATGGAACCCGTTGTGTCAAGAACACCGCAATTTTAGCAACAGGATGGCTGCGGGGTTGTGAGCAAGGCTTTGCCATCCATGGCAAGTGGGCCCAGACCTCCTTCTCTGGTCTTCAGGGCAAGGAGGAAGAACCTCAGGGCGAGAGCACCATCTTGAAAAGCACATGTATATATTTTCATGTTTACTTAAGCATGGTGTTTTCGATTTGGATAGTATCCTCTGAGCAACTGTGCTTGGTACTGAATGTTCCATCCTGCCAAATGGCATCACCAGGGTTCATCTCATCTGACGTCAAAAGGAGGTCCTCCCTGTGTGTTGGGTGCCTTCAAGTTGTTTCCAACTCATGGTGACCCTACAATGGGCTTTTCGTGGCAAGGTTTGTTCTGAGGAGGTTTGCCAGTGTGTTCTGAGGCTGAGAGTGTGTGACTTGGCCAAAGTCACATAGTAGATTTCATGGCCAAGCTGGGAATTGAACCCTGGTCTTGAGAGTCCTAGTCCAACACTCAAACCCCTGTGCCATGCTGGCTTTCACTATTTTAACAGCCATGGCTCCATTCTACAGAACCCTGGGATTTTCACTTTGTTGTGACGCTAGCATTCTCTAACAGAGGCCCACAAAACTACAAATCCCAGTATTGGGCCATGGCAATTAAAGCTGTGTCAAACTGCATTAATTCTGCAGTGTAGATGCAGCCGAATGGTCCCAGCTGGGTGCTTCTTGTTCTCATGTGCCTTCAAGTCATTTCTGACTTACGGTGACTCTAAGGCGAACCTGTCAGAGGGTGTTCTTGACAAGATTGGTTCAAGGGGGTTTGCCATTGCCTTCCTCTGAGGCTGAGAGAGTGTGACTTGCCTAAGGTCATCCAGTGGGTTTCCATGGGCAAGAGAGGATTCGATCCCAGAGTCATAGTCCAGCACTGAAAGCATGATACCACATTGACTCAATGGTTGATTCTATTATTCCTCAATATCTGAACGTAGGAGAAAGCAAGTCTGATATCCTTTTCCAAGGGAAGCCCTGGAAAGAGTGCCTTCAGATAATCTAAATGAGAGGCAATGATTAGGGTCTGAATTGCTATCGCTGGGTGACTATTATTATAGGTGAGCGACGAAAAGAGTTGATATACGCGTGCAAGAGAGAAAATGAAGGGGAATGGATATGGATAAGCTATCGCAGACATCAACACCCCCATATCCACAAAATTATGTGCATGTGTTTTTCCCCACTTAGAATACCGGATTTCAATGCAGCCGGTCCATACGTTCGCGCGCTAATCGTTGAGTATCGAATGATCAAGTGATTGTTATAGATATATATGTATATATCCATGCATAACTGAGCCAGCCCTTGGGAAAGCGATTTCGGTGGCCTAATGCAGGTGTCTACTACCAAGCTTTTCTCAGCCAGTTGGAGGGACCCAAATGTGATTACTGTTATCCATCACAGAGCTTTCAAACCCCAAACTAACAATCTTGGATAATCATCATGTCAACCCCAGGCTAATTTTGCCTTGACAAACACTTCGGTCTCCCTCAACCCATGGCAGGAGAAAGGACAAAAAGAGAAAAGGAAGGGAGTGAGAATATATATGTGTGTGTGTGTGTGTGTGTGTGTGTGTGTGTGTGTGTGTTCTCATAAAGAGGCAATATTTGTCAGCGAAAGAGAAAAAGCGGGCAACGTTTCTTGCAAATTTTCTTTTCTTGGCAAGACAAATCAGAAAACGATCTTTACTCTCCTTTTATAGGTTTGAACGTTATTTTTCCAACGGTCGAAACGCCCCGTTCGTATAGTGGATCTTAAAAAGCAAAATGAAAAGTGGAGTAGTTGTATATTAAATTGGGAGGCTCTTTAACGGAAGGATTCTGCACATGTATCCACTATTTTTATTTGCCTATTAATGGGATACTGTATTGATCATTATGAAATATCGTGGTGACATGCGCACTCATAAATTGTGTTCCTCTTTCTCCGCTGTAATTATGTATAAGTGAAATAAAAGCCTATTCTTCCCTTGTTCCTCCCTACCTTTATTTTCCTATCATTTTTGTGATGCATTGCCCATTTTTAAATTTTTTAAATGGGATTGACCATTTTTAATTTTTAGATTTTCATAAGTTTCTGCTGTTTGCAAAATACTATGTACATTAATGTTACCTCTCTTTCTTTCTCATAGGCAGCCACATGGACATCTTTATGTGTTTTATTGTTTCTATGTACAATGCTGTGCAAGTCTACAGTGCTATATAAATAAAGCATAATAATAATAATAATAATAATAATAATAATAATAATAATAATACAATAAGCACAGTATCCAACACAGACGTAAACACTCTAAGCTTATAGAAATCCTGATAGCCCAGCTCTGCAAAACTGAATTAGATACACAAAGTAGACTTCTAAGTAATGTCACCACATTTTACACACCTATTATGTGCAGAGAGGAAAAAGATAATGTACTAGTATTTTAAGACATAGAACTGGTTCGGTTAAAGCTTTATTTTTGTTTTTAGCAAAAAGAAAGGGCAGATACAGCGCCTCATAAGAAATGTCCTGCCTCATGTGAACCTGTGTTCCCTGGCTCTGGATGTTTGGGTATGACAACATGCCCTTGATTCTGTACCTACAAACACTCCTATAAGCATGAAGCATTATTATAGCCTTCAGCAGTTATATGGATACCGTGGATTGTGAACATGACAAATGCATGGGTCCCAGAGCAAATCAAGTCTAGCTGTTCCTAGAAGCTATAGGACTAAATGGAGACTGTCGTACTTTGGACACATCATGAGACGACAGGACGCACTGGAAATGACACTAATGCTGGGAAAGGCAGAAGGCAGTAGGAAAAGAGGAAGACTGTATTACAGATGGATAGACTCAGTCAAGGAAGCCATAGCCCTGACTCTGCAAGACCTGAGGACAGGATGATCTGGAGGTCTCTCATTCATGGGCTCCCCATAAGTCAAAGTCCTTGGCGGTTTACAGAAACAAACACTGGAATTCTCATTGGTGAGTTAACCCTTGTCACCATGACTTTGTTGACTTGTTGTTTTGCAACAGACTCCAATGCAATGACTGTCCTAATTTTTTAAATTTAGCTTTTGCTGATGTTCTTATGTAAAATCCTACATGCAAAGAAAGTGCTAACTGTGTTAGAAATCAAAGATATAGCCGTGTTAGTGTGCGGAATCAGTATGCAGAGAGATCTAGTAGCATCTTTGAGACTCACTGAAAGAAAGAAGTTGGCAGCAGGAGCTTTCCTAGACTTAAGTCTACTTCCTCAGATGCATTTACAGTCAGCCCTCCTTATCTACAGATTTTTTATCCACGGATTCAAGCATCCACGGCTTCCAAAAAAAAAGCATAAATTCCAAATAGCAAACCTTGATTTTGCCATTTTATAAGGGGCACCATTTTGCTCTGCCATTATATTTAATGGGACTTGAGTATCCATGGATTTTATTATCCATGGGGGACCCTGGAACCAAACCCCAGCGGATAACAAGGTCCCACTGTACTTTGGTATTCAATAATGTATCTTTACACTGGAGGAGTAAATGCATCTGAGGAAGTAGACTTTAGTCTAGGAAAGCTCCTGCTGCCAACTTCTTTCTTCCAATTAGTCTCAAAGGTGCCTCAGGATGAGGAAAGAGGTCCTGCTTCACCTGTCCTGTGCAGAATCTGGATTTGGATGGCTCTGATCCCAACAATTTGATTCAAGTCATCCTTTGGGTGTTTTCCAGCTCTTTGGCTATGCCAACAGTATAGATGTAAACTATTTCTAATGGCTGCAGTGCAAAGAAAATGCAAAGACGGGTTACAGTTGAACGTTAAGAAAAACAAAAGTAATGACCACACATGATTCACTTAACTTAAAGGGGATGGTGAAGAGATCAAAATGGTTAAAGATTTTCTATACCTCGGCTCAGCCATAAATCAGAATGGAGACTGTAGTCAAGAGAGCGCAAGAAGACTGGGACTTGAGGGCAGCTTGAAGGAATGAGACAAGATCCTCCAGTGTAAAGATATATAGTTGGATACCAAAGTTAGGTTCATCCAGGCCATAGTATTTCCAATGCCTATGTATGGTTGCAAAAGGTAGACAGTGAATGAAAAAAGCTGACGGGAAGAGAAGCAATTTGTTTGAAACGTGATGCTTGAGGATATATATCTACAGATATAATGGGCTGCTGCAGAAAAAGACAAATAAATAGAGAGCAAATCAAGCCTGGACTCTCCCTAGAAACCAAAATGACTGAGCGGAGGCTCTCGTACTTTGGCCATATCACAAGACAACATGACATATGAGAAAAGATACTGGAAAAAGAGGAAAACCACATTACAGGTGAAAAATCAAGGAAGCCACAGCCCTGGCTTTGCAAGACCTGAGCAGAACTATTAATGTATCAAAGGTCTCTCGTTCATAGATGCACCATAAAATGAAGCTGACTCAATGCAACTAACAATAACACACATTGCAAAGATGGTGAGGCAGTAGCTTGTCTAGAGCTAAGGAAGCCCACATTTTTAGTGACCAAAAATGAGCCGTGCCTGGTGCATTTCAGCAACAAACACAAACAGAATCAGCAGCGTCTTAAAGACTTATCCGTTTTTATTTGGCGCAGGCATTTGTGGACTGTATCTGGCATACTGCATTGCTGCAGTTCATGAAAAGCTTTGCCAAATAAAAGGTGTTTTAAGCTTTCAGAGGCTGCAAGACTCTTTCCTATTTGTGGGGTGCAATATGAACAGCTGGAATCTAGGCAGCAAAAGTCAGGCTATCACAAGCAACCTGACTATGAATGAGGGCTGCTTTCCCCTTGTTCCAAAAGCAGATTACCTCTGGGAAGCCAGGCTACGAAAGCCGCCACGTTTTTCCTACGGTTGCTGCTTGGCAAGTGGTACTCGCTGGTAGACTGCCACTGAACGAGGAGTTTCTATGGAGCCATTGCTTGAGGTGCGAAATCACAGGCTCCATTCCGCCGCCTCTGTTAAGGCCTTCCTCCATCATCTCCTTACCTGGAAGATACAAATTTTTAAAAAATCAATATTTGCCACATATATGTCTCCTTCTCGGAGGATGCCACAGAAGGACGGTTAGAGAGACACAAAGTGGTATGACCTGATGCAGAAAAACAATGACAGCACATAAGGCACAATAAACATAGACACAAGCAGGTGCCATGATTAAAAACCATGACAAGGAAGAGGACAGTTGTTGGGTTCAAGGAAAGCAAAGGGCCGAAGGCGAAAGCAGCAAGGCCTGGATGACTCTAGATGCTGGCAAGGAGAGCATTAGTCTCTATGCTCAGCCATGCTCCTCTGCCAGAGTTCAGCTGATGCTCACCTCCTCTTCTGGCTTCCTAAGAGGCAGGCAGAGAATGAGTTAATGCACAAACCCTTCTACTTCCGGATGTGTTCATCATAGCTCTGGGCTGTGGAGCTGAGAGAGAGAGCATCTTTCTTTCTCTGCCTCTCCTCCCCTCCTCCTCCTCCTCTTCTTCTTCTCCTTCCCAGATATACAGAGAGAGAAGCAAACAGAGCCACCTAAGAGAGAGAGGTACAGATAGAGAGAGGGCAGGCAACCAACAAGGAGAACATAGACACACATACACACATGCATGCAGGCAATCCATTGGATGCATATATCCTTACGATTATTATTTTGGGCCTCCCCAAAGCATAGATATTCTCATCCGCACCCTAATATATTTTTCTGCCTTCCCCAGACAAATTCCAAACTCCCAAGCAGACCAGAAAAGGAGGGCAAGGAAGAGAAGGTGCTTCATCTATTTCTACATCCCTCCATCCCTCTATCCATCCATCCTTTCCAAATGCAAGATCTACTGCTGCTTTAAGAGAAGGAGGGGACCAGAAATTGACAAACCCATCTTGTGTGTGTGTGTCTCTGTCTCTGTCTCCCCCCCCCCCTCTTTTGCTTGGCTGGCCTCTCTCTGTTGGCTGAAAAGAGGGGGCTTTTTTAAGGATCTGGAGCCTCTGGGGCGGACAGGCTGGGTGGGGGGGCTTTTGGGACCCTCTGAGCCCCCCCCACACCTCTCCTCCACCTTCTCTTCCTCTTTCTCCTCCCTCCTTTTTCTTTGCTTTTCTTTTTCATTCCTTGCATCTTGGCTTTTGATAGGATTGAAGCCTCCCCCCAACCATTGAAAAAGAAAGGGGGGGGAGGACACACACACACAGTGGATATTGTCCATGTTTTGAAGGAGGGAAGGAAGCAGCAGCTCAGGAGGAGGGGGAACAAAAAGAAGGAAAGAAAGAGAAAGAAAAGAGAAAGAAAGAAATCAAGGCTAGGAGAGTGAGAGTGTTTTGGAGCAGGGGGTCTTGATAGCTGTGGGTCCTCATCACACCCCTCTCTTTCTCTCTCTCTCTCTCTCTCTCTCTTTCTCTCCTCCTCCTCCTCCCTTCCATCCTTCCAAAAAACTACCACCACATTGCTCCTGAGACATCTTCTGCAAGGACCATCAGTCACTTGGAAGTCTGACAGATCCCTCAAGGCTTGATGGACAGCTACTTGGGAGAAAGGAGATCCCTCCAAGCAAGAAAATAAAGCCCCCCCTCATTTTATTTTATTCTATTTTATCTTTTTAACACATAAGACCACATTCATGGAAACCTCAAGCCGGCACCCGACTAACCCACCTGCTTAGTTTTTCAGACTCCAAAGGCTGAAATTTGGGGACATTGTTGAAATTCTTCTTTGAAACTCTTGACCAAGCTGCAAGGCAACTGTCCCTCTGGGTTTGGAGAGAAAAATCATTATATATGAATATATATATTATTTGTTTTCAAACAGCAGCAACAACTAAGAAAACTAAAATCCTTTCTTCTTCATCATCTTTTTGGCAACATTGTCCTAATTTTTTATTATTGCTCTCCTCCTCTTCCTTGGTTTTGTTGGAATGATGGACTTAAGGAGGGAGCCAGAATGAAAGACCCCTTCTTTGGAAAGGACTGAAGTTTTCCCTGGAAACTTTAAAGCCGTAAGGAAAAGACACGCTGGAGGATAACATTTAGGACTATCTGATGGCACAAAGGGTAGGTGATGCTCTCCTTCTAGATCTCTCTCTTCTGTCCTTTCACATGCACTTTCTCTCCTCCAAGGTCCCTGTATAGTTTTGGCCTGGAGTGTCCTTTCTTTTTCTTTTCTTCTTTGCCAAAAAATTAAAACTAAAACAAGTCCTTCTTGACTTGTTGATTTCCAAACTAAAACTCCAGTTTGGACAAAAAGACCCTTTCCCCCCCTCCCTTCAGAATCTTTTTGCTTTGGAGAGAAAAAAGAGAGGGAGGAAAAAAAAGAAAAGAAAGGAAAAGAAGAGAATTGTTTGTGCAAAATTGTATTCCTGCAAAATTGTAGAGCAATCTCTGTCATGGGCTTGAACCTGTTTGCCTTCTAAATACCTTTCCTCCACCCAAAAAAAGCCTCCCAGGTCAACTTTGGACGTGTAAATACTGTATGTCTTTTTATCCCACTAAAGTCTGGTTGGCAAATGTCAAGTGGAATTGGGGAAAGGAGGGCACAATGTTGGAGGAAGAAAGGCCATGACTTTTCTAAAATAATAATAATAATAATAATAATAATAATAATAAATTGTATTTCTGCAAAATTGTACAGCAACCTCTGTTCTGGGCTTGAACCTGTTTGCCTCCTTTCCTCCCCAAAAAAGCCTCCCAGATCAAGTTTGGATGTGTAAATATATATCATATTATTTTCCAAGAAGGACAAATAGTCCTCCCTTCCAGAGGATCTCAAGCCCTCTCTAGGTCCTCTTTAAACTTTGTTGGACAGATCTGGCTTTAAAGGTAACCCCATCCCTCTTGACAAGTCTCCCTAGCAAACCTCTGCAAAAGAGAGAGAGGCACAGGGTGTGACTTTGGGGGAGAGTAAACCCTCCTTCCACCCCCCAAAAACCCCTCTCCTCCAGGGCAAGCCATCCCTTGACTCCCTTCAGCCTTTTGGCTTTGATTTGGTGCTGCTCATTTGAAAGCCTCAATGGGGCTGCTTTGTGGCATTTTGTGATGCCTTTCTCAAGTTTTTCCACTCTCTTCTCCTCCTTTGAAGGCCCTCCATGGAGAGGCAGAAAAGGACTGCATGGCTTGAAAGCCTGGGGTTAATGGGGCTTCAATGTGGCCAGTTGTCAGAGAGGCAGGGAAAAAACTCTTTCCTTTCTTTCTTTTTTTCCTTTTCTTTTCTTCCATATGACTCTGAAAGTCCCAACCATAACCATTTAGTTAATAACAATTTATTTTTGAAAGGGGTAACATTGCAGTTCCCATATTTTGAAATCCAGCTTTTTACCTTTTCAAAGCCAGGCAAAATGAGCAAGCATCTTTTTGTATGAATCTCACTTTTTAAACCAACCCTTTAAATAAAAACCCTGTAAAGTGATAGAGGAGAATTTTTCCAACTTTCTTTCCAATCTGAAGTCAGCATTTGCTGCTTTATACATATCTACATATCTCTATCACTATCTATCTATCTATCTATCTATCTATCTATCTATCTATCTATCCACACACACACATATATATAATACATTTCAAAAATCTTCTGATTAATTTTTCCGATGATAGCAATGCATTGATTTCTCTATCGGCAAAAGCAGGCTAGAGTTGGAAACACTTTCAAACTTTCCCACTCCCGCGAAGCCATTTCAAAACAGGATCAATACTTTTGTAGACCCTGAGCTTGAACTTTCTCTTCTGCAGCCCAGGGATTTTTAAAAAATCACTTTTTAAAAAATCCAGTAGATCTCAAACAATATATCTCTTCAAGAGAGGATCTGTAAAGAATTGAATCATTTGTGATCGATTTTAAAATATGCATTTTGGAAAAGTGGCATCCTTGGAAAGATAGGTCTGAGGAGTTTGGGGGGAAGAAAAATGAGGGTTTGCAAACCAAGAGATAGAGGTGAAATGGTTCTGTTTTGCACAAACAAGAGCTGAGATAAAGGGATGATTTAAATAAGAATAGTTGGCAAGGAAGGAAAAAATTCACACTTTTTTTCCTTTGGGGAGAGAAGGAGATAGGAAAAGTTTTTTCCCCTTGTTTTAATTTTTTAAAAAATTAAAGTTTAAAGTGCTAAAGTGAAGATTTAATAAATTCTTTAAATTCATTAAATAATATTTGTTTCATTAATTCTCTGGAAAGAATAAAAGGAAGGAAGGAAGGAAGGAAGGGGAGCAAAGGAAAAAGTGTATTTTTACTACTTGATCTTGGAAACAAGGAGGAAACTAAGAGGATGGCAGGGAAGAAAGTTAATACAAGCCTAGGATTTTGAATCCCGTGTGTTGGAAGCTCTGTTTCAGAGGAAGAAATTGGCAAAAACATCTCTGAATACCCCTTTCCTAAAAAAAATTACTAGGGTCGCCATAAGCCCACAGGCAACCGAAACACACACATTTCCCCCCCTTTTAAAAGCCCAGTTTTAAAAAGCATGGAAATTGAATTGACTTGAGACTAGTCCAAATCCCAGGCTGGGAAACCCAAGCTGTGTGATGTTTTGTGCGTTTCTTTGCTTTGTGTGTTGAATTTTTCTTTCTGAAAAGTTCACTGCCTTCCTTCCCTTTTTAGGAGGAAGGTTCCCCTGCTAACTTGCAAAAGTGTCCCCAAAAGTGACCCTGGCGTCTTCTTCTTGTTCATTGAAAAACTTAACAGATTTGGGATTTTTAAATAATAATAATAATAATAATAATAAAATATCAGATAGGGTCTTTATTTTATTTTATTTTTGGAGGGAAAGAAGTTTTAAAAAATAAAGAAATATCGGGAGCGAAAAATTAGAAAGCCTGATCAGCAAAGAATTTTGTATATCTATGAAAGAGTATGGGCATCTATCTATATTTCACTTTGGGGTTTTTCCCCTTAAAAGGATATATAGTTCCCTTTGTGGGGCTGGCTAAGGAATGGGGATGGTTGGCACGAACAAGGCCGGCTTGGTCAAACTGACCAGCCAAGATGGCATGAAATTGACTTCAGCAATGAAAAGGCACCAGCAAAAACAACAAAAGGATTGGAAAAGCCCAGCTAGAGAGGCTAGTGAAGTTTGGGGTTATGGTGAAGGATGATTAGAAACAGAAATGCTCCCTCTTGCCCTTGGACTATGTATTTTGCCAGCCAAGGTACGGATGGAGATATATGGGAATGAGCTGGAACTTTTGGGTTTGTGAGCAAAGAAGGACTAAGAAAACCAAACCGATGAAGGAAACGTATCCAAAGGGAGCAGTGTTGGCCATAAGAGCAAAGAGCAATAACACCCCAAATCCACAAAAACAGGGCCAAAATGATGGGGAGAAAAAGAAGAACCAGGTTCCTGTCAACTGGATCAGGTCTAAGGGCCTATTTTCTGCTCTTGGGATCCTGAGGTGGAGACATAAAGATTGACCAAAATGCTCCCAAACAATTATTTTAAAAATATTAAAAGTCTGATTTTAGTTTTGCAAAACTTTTTTTTAATGATTAAACATGTGTCTAAATTCAAAAGTGACTTGATACTCTTGGAGGGGGTCTGAGAAAGGCAATCTAGTTCCCCATTTGTTTCTGAGCAAGAAGTAAAACCAAAAACCCAGAGGGAAATCTGGAGAGCTGAGGGTCGCATGAACAGTCCCAAAGGGCCACATTTAACCAACCTTAATCCTATATCGTTGTTTTGCCTATGGGAAGAATGGAGATCTTTCAAAGAAGTCCCCTTTAAAAAAGGTCAATAACTTAGCAGTACTTCGCTGTTTTATTTCCTCTTCCTCAGGCAAAAAAATTTGCAAGGGGGGGAATAATATCTTTGAATATCTTTGATATGAAATAATAGGTTTGATATTTTTAAGATATAGGGCCATCCCAAGACATTGTGAAGGTTGCAGACTTGCATGCGCATTTTTACAAAATGGTAGAAGCAGAGAATACAGTGAAATAGCATCATAATCATCATCATCTAATGCAAAATATTAGATGTATACAATGAAATATCATCATCATCTAATGCAAAATAGTACAAGCAGAGAATACAGTGAAATATCAAAACCATCTAATGCAAAAGTGCAGAAGTAAAGAATACAGTGAAATATCACCATCCTCTAATGCAAAATAATAGAAGTATACATTGAAATATCATCATCATCTAATGCAAAATTGTAGAAGCAGGGCATACAGTGAAATACCATTAAGATCGTCATCTAATGCAAAATAGTAGCAGAGAAACATCTTCATAATGCAAACTAGTAAAAGCAGAGAATACAGTGAAATGCCATCATTACCATCATCATCTTCTAATGCAAAGGACAATAACATCCCAAATCCACAAAGCAGCCGTACCTTTATTGGCCAAGCAAAATGCCCAAATCCCTCACAAATCTATTGCCTAATGCAGTTAATCGTGTGTGTTATCAGTCAGGCAAAAGGGCCTAATAACTGATGAGGCATTCCAAGAATTGTTGGACGCATAAAAAATAATATTATCCTTTTAGTTCCTCGGGGAGATCTGGATCTTTGATCCGAGCGGATGATCTTTTGGGAAGGGGGCTCAGCTGGGATTGTAGCTCTGAAGATCAGGGTTTGAATCCCGGCTCAGCCATGGAAACCCTTTGGGTGACACTCTCTCAGCCTCAGAGGAAGGCAAAGGCTAATTTTGAACAAATCTTGCCAAGAAAAGGTTTGCCTTAGGGTTGCCCTAAGTCAGAAACAAAGTCCCACCATCTTTGGATGAGATATTCCCACATTCTCCAAATGTCTAGCATTGCAAAAAGTGAGATGCTGAAAATCATTCCTCTTTTTGGAACTCTTTCCTATTTGCTCAGTTCCCTCTTTTGTGTCTTCTCTCTTTTCTTTGTATCCCTAATTTCTGTTTTCTAAATTCTCAGCAGAAGTTTGTGGAGTTGCTGCAAGGCTCAATATTTGGGGACTGAAGGGAAACCTCTCCTGGGGGGACAGACTTTTTATTTTGGGGGAACAAAACCCTCCTTTCTCCCTCCTTGGATGTCCATTCTTGGGGTTTGACCTGACCAAGGATCAGATGTTTTTTGGGGGGATGTCCTTGTAGTTGAAATGTGGAGGTGGCAACATTGGAAAGGCCAGTCTGGGGAGGGCACATGCCCTACTTGGGACTCAGGCTGCATCCGCACTGCAGAAATAATCTGGTTTGACCCCACTTTAACTGCCATGGCTCAAGGCTATGGAATTCTGGGGTGTTTAGTTTTGTGACAGGTTTGGCCTTCTCTGTCAGAGAGCTCTAGTGCCACAACAAACTACAAAACAGAAATCCCATAGCACTGAGTCATGGCAGTTAAAGCAGTATCAAACTGCCTTACTTCTGCTTTGCGGATGAGGCCTATGATCCAACACACACTGTAGAAATAACCCAGTTTGAGACCACTTTAACCACCTTGGCTCAATGCTAGGGCACTCAGGGAATTGTAGTCCTGTGAGACACTTGGCCTTCTCTGTCAGGGGACTCTGGGACCACAATAAAATTTCCCAGGATCCCCTAGCACTGAACCAGGGCAGTTAAAGCAGTCTCAAACTGGATTATTTCTGCAGTGTGTTTTGGGCCTACGTCTACAATACAGCTTTGCTCTGGTGCGGCAACCAACAACAGCTCCAATTATTCAATAGCATGGAGCCAGGGCAGTTAAAGTGATGCCAAACAGGATTAATTTTGCAGTGCAGAGACAGCCTGACTCCTATTATAGTCCCATTTCTTTTTGCCAGGGTCTCCTCCCTCTCTGCTCTTTTGGGAAGGAAGGTTTGCTGGGGGTACAGTATATTTGGAAGTGCAGTGTCTAAAGTGTGTCTTCTCCTTTCTCCTTTGGTGCCGGTCTCTGCCCCGCTGGGCCTGCAGTACGATGAGTTGGTCCATTACGCCGGGATGGAGGGGGTCTCTCTGCCGGGGGCCGGGGGCTTTGCAGACCCCCACCCAGGAAGCCGGGCCCTGGGCCCCCACCCTCTCAGCCAGGCCTCTCCCTATGGCTCCGCAGGGGTCAGCACCCACAGGCCTGGCATGCCTCCCGGGCTGGGTACCAATGATGCCCTGAAGAGAGAAAAAGATGAAATCTATGGGTAAGTCTCAGTTTTGGACTGGAGAGTGACAGGGTGGCCAGGGGTGCCCTGCCTTCCCTGGACCTATCCTCCTTTCCCTGGACCTGTCCTGTCCTTGGATCTGCCCTCCTTTTCTAGGACCTGTCCTCCATTTCCTGGACCTCTTTTCCTTCACCTGTCCTCCTTTCCCTGGACCTGCCTTCTTTCACTAAGAATCATGAAGGTTTCCCTATATTTCCGAACATCACTAAGGAGCATAAATTCATGTTTCCATTTGGAACCTCACTAAGCATCATGAAGGAAATCACTACATGTCTGAGCATCCCTAAGGAGCATGTATTTATGTCTCTGTGTTTTGTTTTTCCTTTCACTTGTATTTGGTCATTTTTCTGGAGTGTCCTACATTGCACAGGGCCTTGTCCTCCATTGTGGCATCTGCACTGCAGAAATACTGTAATACAGTTTGACACCACTTCATGAAGCCGGGGCAGGTAAAGTGGTATCAGACTGGATGATTTCTACAGTGAGGGACCCAATCCGGCTCCTCTCTCCTTACCTGGGAGGAAGATCTGTACTGTAGATCCCAAGGGGATTTACCTCTGAGGAGACCTGCTCCACGTTGGCCCCAAGGTGGGGAATTTTTGAGGGGAAGGAAAGAGGGCTTTGGGGTCCTTTTTAGGAGGCTGCTCGTCCTCCTCCTCCTTTGGGTTCTAATGGATCCATCTGTTCTGTCTGAGTCCCAGTGTCTGGGTTCTAATGGATCCATAATGGATGATCCAGAGCCGCCTTGCTTTATTACAGCATCCTTGATTTTAAAGATCCCTTTGGGTTTGTGCCGGATCACTCCAGAGTTTGTTTCTTAAGACTTTTCCCTTCAGATCCTTGCAAATCTACCCCATTCCTTGTTTGGTTTCATTCAAAAACCCATGCTTTCTCCTGCCTTGATATATTTCTAAGGATGGACCTCATGATTCAAAGATCTCTGGGCTCTTTTTAAAAAGAAAACTGGATCCAAACCTGTCCTGGCTTTTGCATTTCTGAAACCCTAGAGACTGGGTTGTGCACACCTCATTTTCAAAGGCCTTTTGTATGCTTTTAGGGTCAGCTTTCAGAAGAAGGCAAGAATTAGGGAACGGTGAATATTTGGGCTGAAAATGTCAGATTTTGAACTCCAGAGCACAAGTTTCTTGCAGTTGCAATGTTAAAAGAGACATCTTTTAACATCCATGGGAAGGGGCGGGTAAGA
>NW_024802946.1:73259-152197 GCF_019175285.1 Sceloporus undulatus
AATAATAATAATAATAATAATAATAATAATAATAATAATAATAATAATAATAGGTTTACATCTGGTCCTTTGTGAGTGGACCCTGAAATGTATTTATTTTCCTTCTTTGGTCTTTCTACTCCTTCTCCCTACAATTCCTTGCCTTTAGTTTGGGCCTCAAACTTACAAGTCCTTTTCTCTCTCCTTGAACCAAAGATGATGATAAAGATAAAACAACAACAACAACAACAACAACTCATGAATCAAAGATGATGATGATGATAAATAATAACAACAACTACAACAACTCATCATGAAACAAAGATTATAAAACAATAATAATAATCAGGATTTGATGCCCAAAGATGATGCTGATGATAAATAATAATAATAACTCATCATGAAACAAAGATTATGATTATAAAATAATAATAATAATAATAATAATAATAATAATGCGTCATGAACCAGGGGGGATGATGATGATGATGATGATGATGATGATGATGATGATGATGATGATAAAATAACAACAACAACAACAATCATCACCATCACCTAAAATAATATTAATAATAATAATAATAAGGGAAGAAAAAGAGACCCATAACTTTGATGCCCAAATTAAAGGCAAGGAATTGAGGAGTGATGGAGTAGAAAGACCTAAGAGGAAAATACATTTCAGTGTCCATTGTTGCTCACCATTTTCACTTCATTTGTGGGATGCTTTAAAAGTGCTTTAATCTCTCTTTCATGCTGAAATTAGCCCCGGTGCGATAAACTCCCAGGAGAGCCTCCAGTTTTAGAGGCAGTATACCTTGGTATAAGGGACTACAGCGAGAAAGGAGAGTCAGTGTGGTGTAGTGCTTTGAGCATTGGCTTGGGACCCTGAGAGACCAGGGTTCGAATTCCAGCCATGGAAACCCACTGGGCCACATCCTCTCTCAGCCTCAGAGGATGGCAATGGCAAAAGAAGAGACTTGCCAAGAAAACCCCTTAGGGTTGCCATAAGTTAGAAATACCTTGAAGGTATAGAATAACAAAGACAGGCCTCAAATGATAAAAATCCCCAAACACATGCATCAGGCTGGAAACAAGGCACTGGATTAATGTTTTAGCAGGGCACCAGGTTGGGGTGGCATTGTAATAAAATCCTTGGAAGGCGGGACTGTGAGGAATGTTGTCTGTTGGCCCAAAGACTAATCCTCACACACATTTTGCAAGGGTAGGGTTGTATAGTTCAGTGGTTGCATGCGCAGGTCTTTGCAAATTGCTTTGTTGCTCTCTTTAACGGCACACCATTTGGTGCAAAGGGGTGGCAGGAGGCAGCTGTACCACTTGGTCATTCGATCATCGCAGCGTTGACAGATGTGTTTGTGAGAGAATGCAAGGATGCTTTTGTGAGCTCTATGGAAGCTTTGGGATGTGGCACACACACCCAGCTGCACTTCCCTGAGAGTTTAGAGCTGTGCCGGCCTTCCAAATGGGCAACCCAAAGCATGGCAACTATATGTTGTTGTTGTGTGCCTTCAAGTTGTTGCCAATTTATGGCGGCCCTAAGGAGATCCTATCATGGGGTGTTCTTGGTTTCTTCAGAGGGGATCTGCCTTTGCCATCCTCTGAGGCTGAGAGAGTGTGACTGGTCGCCCAATGTCTTTGCACGGCTGAGTTAGGATTCGAATTCCCTTTCCATTAACAGTGCTCAAAAGACCTTGGAGTTCCTTGGAGCACTGAAGACGTACCTCTGCCATACAAGTTCTCTCAGGTCTAAAAAGAAATAACCCAGTTTGAGATCACTTTCACTGCCCTGGCTCAGTGGGATTTGTAGTCTATTGTGGCACCAGAACTCTCTGGCAGAGAAGGTTACTTGTCTCACAAAGCTACAGTTCCCAGAAAAACATGGTGCCGGGTTAGTAAAATGTGTCTCAAACTGGGATTATTTCTGCAACGTGTTTTGGACCACTCAGTTTTGGACCACTTCGGCTACCATGGCTCCAGCCTACCGAAACATGGGATTTGTAGTTTTGATGAGGTGCTTAGAATCAGAGTGCTAGAGAGAAGGCTGAGCAAACTACAACTCCCAGGATTCTGTGGAATGGAACTTTGGCAATTAAAGAGGTCTGAATCTGATAGAACTGCATGGCACAAGTATAGTCTGAATCTTATATGACTGGTCCACTGTGAGAACAGCTGGATTTGTTTGAACACACTTAATGCAGTGGCTTGTTTCTAGTGATGATTTGTGCTTGTAACCATGCTGGCGGATGGGGATTCTGGGAGTTGTTGCCCAAGAAGTTCTTCTGGTGCCGCATTGGTCAGGTATGAATGCAGCAATCCTTCTCCGTTCCACATTCTCGGTATTTAAGGGTAGACTTCTCTTGCACATGGATGCTCTGTTTCATGGTTGTAGCTAGCAGGTGTACAAGAGGCCTCTCCTTATCTAAAAACTGCCACTACATCTTGCAGTAGTAAATTCTGAGTACTGTTCAAAGCCTTTCTGACTTATGGTGACCCTAAGGCAGCCCTGTCACTGGACTTCTTTGGCACAATTTGTTCAGAGGAGGGTTTGTTATTCCCTTCCTCTTAGGCTGAGAGAGTGTGACTTGGCCATAATCACCCAGTTGGGTTTCTTTGGACTAATGGGAAATCGAACCCTGGTCTTCCACAGTCCTTGTCCAACATTCGAACCATGCCACCAGCCCCGAATCTCAAGGGGTGACTTGGTAGGATGTAGAAATGAGGGCTAGGTTCAGGTGGCAAGAAACTGGTACAGCCAATAGACGTATTGTGGCCGCCACATAAAGACTGGTTTAAATCAATCCGTGGAGGAGCGGATGTTTCTGTGTGGTTAACGCTTTGTAAATGAGGCTTCGTAAATGACGGCTTAAGGCTGCACCGCATTTCTGGTGGGTTTCCTCCACGCTTGTGCAAAGACAGAAAATGCAAAATAAATATATAAAAGCCCATTTTCTTGCTTATTTCTATAGACGGTGGCTAGCAACAATCCAAAGCAACAATAAAACATAGTAAGGGTAAGGAAACAAAGTACTGCGATGAACCAGAAAAAAAGGGGCACCTCTAGAAGAAAATTGGATTGCAGTATTGCCTCTTTGGACTCTTGAAATGCAGGCTTCCTTAGTTATGTTTCCCTGCAATAATGTAAAGGGGGATCTTTTGGTCGTGAATGGTTTCTTTAACATCTCTTAGCAATGTGGATGATGGTCCAAGCAGTCTTTTAGGCTCGGTCGTCACTCTTCTTTGCCAGGTTTAAGCACTGCGCGGGTCTCTTGTTTAGCCACAAAGTTGTCCTGAATAAACATAGCTAGTCCATAGAGTCTCTTATGAGTAATAAGGTAGGACTCGGCTTGTCGCCGCTCCACGTATCCTAGGAGTTTTGGCATTAAAGAGAGATTAAAGTGCGTTTAAAGCATCCCGCAAATAAAGCGAAAATGACAAATTATTGCGTGAATGATTATCACACGCAATCGCACAGATAAAGTGATATAGGAAATGCATTGTCGCTGAGTTCCAAAAAGTAAAAAGAGACGCGTTAATGCTTTTTTGTGACCACTTTAATGGCAGGTTTTGTGCAACGGCGTGTGAAATACTTTTGCGTAATTATGTGGTTTTTCCAGGATATTCATGGGATAAACTCCTAATCTTGTGTGATAAACGCCATAGAGTTGGAAAGGACCTTATAGTCGCTTAGTCTAATCCTTTCGCCACGCAGAAATTCACATCCAAAATGCCCCTTTGTTTAGAGTCCACTGCCTTCTGAAGTTCTCTATTCCACCGTCAAACAGCTCTTACCATCATCATGTTCTTCCTAATGTTTAGGTGGATTCTCTTTTCTGAATCCGTTGGCTTGTATCCTAGCCTCCGGAGCAGCAGAAGACAAGCCCGCTCCGTCTTGTAAGGTGACATCCCTTCAGATATTTATGGTTGTCACATTCCCTATCAATCTTTTCTTCCGCATGCTTTCTTCTCCGATCGTACAGAACTAAACATGCCTTTTTGCCATCAAGTGCCTCCTCCGACAAAAGACACAGCCGGTGACACCTCCATAACCAGGTACAATTTTACAACGTATGCATTTGCTCATGAAAGGGAGAGATAAACCTCGGTTGTTTTTTGAAGGCGAATATTCAAAAATAGAAGCTTGCATTGCAATGTGCCCAGTTCTATGCATGGTCCATTGGTTTTATCTGGACTGGATTTAACATTTAGTGGATGAGACCCATGTCCTCTATTTATTCATTCATTTCCCACCTTTCAACACTGAGTTAGCTAACAACGTATTTTAAACCATATAGATGGAAACTATACAAAAGGTTCAATAAAAGTTATTCATTTCTATCCACCTTTCTCTAAACATTGAGATCAGCATTGAGACTCACAATATATTTGGAGCAATACAATGGAAACTATACAAAAGTTTCAATAAAAGTCATTTATTTATATCCCACTTTTCTCTCAACGATGAGACTCCAGGGAGCGAACAATGTATTTGAAACGATCGAGATGGGAACTATACGAAAGTTTCCACCCAAGTATAAGTACCCAAGTTACTTGAAAAATAAAGAAAGTTAAACACATCAAACATGAAAAACATTAATGTTCAATTAAAAGACGACAAACGAACCTTGAAAAGAGTGCCACACAGCAATGGAAGCCCATCTCAATGTGTTCATAAAAGCCGGAACAAACATGAAAAAGAGAGCAAAGACGGGGCCCCATTGGCTTCCCTTGGGAAGGAGTTGCAAGGCCTGGGAGCAGCCACCAAGGAGGCCCTCTCCCTTCTTCTCACTCACCCTTTCTCTGCAAAGTTTTTCGGTTTCTTCTCTCATCCACCAAAAGTTTCCAAAGCTAGCTTCTTTGACCCCGCGGAAAGATTTATGGGCCAGTCAAGCGGGGCTGTGTCTTTTCACTCCTTCACCCCAAGTCAGTTGACAGCTCTGTCATTAAGAGCAAAAAGGTGGCCAGGAGAGAGGAATTGCCCACTTTAGGAACCCCCCCAAAATCCATTTGCTCATTGAAAGGAAATGCTCTGGATTTTTTCACCCACCCCTTTCAGCTTTTCAACTCGGACGACCGGGAACGTCCCTTTTCTGCCCGATTGAGCTTTTCAACGAACGGTTAAATATTTGCCTCACGGAATAGTTATATAAAGTTCACTTTTCAACTGTAAAGAAAATATATATTTCCCCAAAAAAAGGCTACTAAAGGATATGAACTTTAGAAAACAGCTGACCCTGATTTCCTAGAATGAAATGATCAGGCGGAGTAGGGCTCTCGTCTTGAACCCATCTAAGGCTAAGCTTTCGGGTTCGGACTGTGCCACCCCATAAATCCTAATTCAAAGGTGGACAGAAACCAGCCGAAACGCAAGTTAGGAAATATAAAAAACATGTTGCCTTCTGTCCCTAGCAGTGCAGCCTGTCACAGATTCGGACACTGGTTTCAAAAAGCGTTACTGGAGGAAACAGCCAAAAAAAAAGGGTTTCCCTTCCTTTTGCCATCGACTTGCATCTTACAGTTTGAAACGTTCCCCCATTCTTAAAGCAAATCTGTTTTTCCCACCCTTGTCGACATTAAAAGTACTCAGACTGCATTCTTCCCCCTTTGCAACAAACACCCTCCAGTCCCTCCCCAAATCCCTGGTTACAGCTGGCCATGGTTTTAATTTGCAATTTTTCTCTTTCAAAGGAGAGGAGTGGGCATGGGATTTCTTTTTTGCAGGATTTTGCCTTCCCCGATTCCTTTTTCCTCCTCTTTTGGTTTTGTTTTGTTTTACATAGGGGATCTTAAAAAGTCCGGTGGAGACGCTCACTTAACAGTTGCACCGTGCTGGGCCTCTGCTAGAAATATTTGTGTAACATATGGTGCGTGAACTTGTATAGTGTATGGCTGGGAACACTCTGTCTTTCTAGCTATCCATCCAAATCTGGGGGGTGGATTAGTGGAAAAAGAAGGGGGAGGACGGAGGGGAGGACCTTCGCTGGTTGGATCTTGGAAGTTCAGAGACATCCATCACAGAAGAGGATGGAGGTGGGTCTCCATCCTGTGATCCTAGGAGGAATGGTTTTACGAAGCGCATACGGATTTGGGCCTCCAAGGGATGTCTCCTGTTCAGTGGCGTCACTATGGGAGTGCGGGAGGTGCGCTGACACCCGAAAGGAAAGTGACACCAATGCTCTTCAAATGCTTACCTTTTGGCAGAAATGGGCTCTGGCATTCATCTGCTTCCCTTTAAAATATTTTAAGTGACAGTGGGAGTGGGGTTTAAGGAGAAGCCAACAGGATCCTGGGATTTGTAGTTTCGCGAGGCACCGGCATGCTTTGGCAGAGGAGGCAAAAGACCTTGTCAAACTACAACTCCCAGGATTCCATAGGATGGAGCTACAGCACTTAAAATGCTGTCAAACTGAATATTTCAATGGCGTAGGTGCATCCAAACAACAACAAGAAGTTCGACAAAGTAAACAGAGAAGATGAGCAGTAAAGAACTTTGAGCCATTAGAGATGGGATATAATTTTAGATACTTTGACTCATTTTAAGATAATCAAAATGGATATATATATATATATATATATATGCGCAAGATTTAAGCTGCAAGGATAGTAGGGATGTGCAATTAAAATGAGTGGCCACCAAATTGTCTCAAATGTGTCCTTTTCTGTGTGTCCTCATGCTTCTTTGATTCTTGGGTTTAAACACTAGGAATTGAGGCGTCCTCTTCCAGTTTTCCATGAACACCTGTAATTTCCCCTTCCCTATTGAATGGCCCATGGAGATCCCCAACCAGCTATCCTTCCTCATCAGTTGATGTTGATGTTACTACAGTTTGAGAGATGCAAAAATCACAGGCACCTTGCACCTAGCTGCCCTGGTTTCTCAACTAAGCTGCAATGTTGGCTTGCGTCTGTGCCAGACTCTAAGCCTCTCCTCTTCTTTGCAGGCACCCCTTGTTCCCGTTGCTGGCCCTGGTCTTTGAAAAATGTGAACTGGCAACTTGCTCTCCCCGGGATACGTCTGGCTCTTATCCAGGAGGAGACGTCTGTTCGTCGGATTCCTTCAATGAAGACATTGCCGTCTTTGCCAAACAGGTCAGTTTTGGGAGAACGGAGCTGGGGATAAGCTGGAGGGCTCAGCAGTGGAAGAATGCTTGGTGGTAGTCTGGAACAAGAGGTTAAGCTAGCCTTGCAAATAAATCTTCTAAGTCACTCGACTGTATATTTCCTAGGCTACCTGACCTGCTCATACTTGCTTAACTCATGGGTGACCTTTACAAATAAGTTAATAAAAGAGTCCATTTCCGCTAAGTATCCTGGACTGGTCGCCTGGAGGCAAATTTTGACTCGCCAGAGGTGAAGAACAGTGGCTGTTTGGTCTCTTGATAAAGACTTTGATCCTTTCAGAATATCAGAGGTTGGGTTCGTAGTAATGGATAAACATTTCCCCTTGTTGCAAGGAGATTTGCCTACAATAATTTGCTCTAGAGGTGTGTAGCAAGAGATATACCCCCATGATTTTTTTCCCTTGCATCATAGACTGAATGATGTCAGGGATGAGTCTGAAGACTTGGGGCAGGAGCCTATGATACCTTGACATTATCTGGTCCTCTGGATTTCATGGGGGAGAACGGCCCAGTCTCCACAACCACCTCCTTAGTCCCCATATATGTGTGTGTGTGTGTGTGAACATATCTCCATACCCTTTTAGCAACAGGGTGCTGTGCAGGTGTGAGCATATGATGTAACATCATGATCAGAATTTTCTTGGTGACCTATGCTGGCCTCACCATCCATTATGCCACTGTATGCACTTTCTGAGATCATTGCAGAAGGAGGTATTTAGTACCACTTTCCACAATAACCCTATCTTTGCAAATGATTGGGTTGAGCTGCTCTCTCACAGCGAATCAGTGGCTGGATGTGTATGTTATCCATCTAGTTGCACATTTGCAGCTGAAAAAATGGAAGAGTCATTGACTCCTTGGTGCTCTGGTACTTCTTGGACTTCTGACCATACGCTCCACTGTACAACTGAACTTAATGTAGATCCTATGTTTGAAAAGACATGTTTAAAAGTGTTCCCTTTCCTGCCTTTAAGTTGATGTCTTAGTACATTATTTTTTCTTCCACCCCTCTGTATCCAGGCAGTAAATATTGCTAAATGTTTCATACTTACTGGACTTACTAGGAGGGAAAACATTGCAGTCAGATCGGTTCTCAATGCAAGGATTCCATTTAATCAATGGCTCCATAAAATAGATCCTCAGCTATTGTTGGACTTCATTTCCCAGAGGGGGCATTCAGCATTGGTAGTGGTCAGGGATTCTGGACTTTGGAGGACAGAAGCTTAAGAATCACTTGTATTAAAGTACCTTGTATTTAAACAAAATGATCTCAACTCTTTTAAGAGCCAGAACATCCAAAGGCCCATCACTTTTTAAAATGAAGTAGTAAAATAAAATAAAATTGAAATTGTTATGGTCAATTTACTGAAACATCTTGTTTCAGAGGACAGGGTAGTGAAGCAATGAAAGAAGAGGACTAGGATGATGGTCTAAATAGGGATGACCCCAGATGTTTTTCTGCTTCCAAACTTTCCCTAAAAGCATCTGTTTTTCTGCTTCCAACAGCATTCTCCTGATCTTGGTGCCTCCTGGCCTCTTGCACTACAACTTCCATCATTTATGCACATGCTGGTTGGGGATGATAGGGGCTACAGTGAGCACCTCAGGAAAGGATGGGCTTGTGGAAGGTTGGCCTATAGTCTATAATGTATATTTGCCTGTGTGATAGATTTATCACATCTCTGATGACTTGGAGGCAAGGATTTTAGGAAGCTGTTGTATCCCAACAAACCAAAAAGGAACTTTTCCAAAGCGGATTCAGTACTTTCTGCAGATCGAATGGCTATGAATCTATTGAAGCACCTTACTCTCTCTCTCTCTCTCTCTCTCTCTGCTGAAAAACATTCAGCCACTGAGTGCCTCGATCTTCATACCTGTATGTAAACTCCGAAGTCTTGAAGAAATAATGTCTGGAGTTATTAAATGCTAAACGCTTCTCGGGATGATCAAACAGAGCGACATTTACGGCTTAGCCCATCAAGTCGCTCAAGCAGGAAGACCAAGCACCAAGTATTAAAATATGTGATACGTTAATCGTATGGAATGGGGGAGATAAAGTTCCTCTCTCAGCAATTCAGGTTGGAGTAGTGGCACTGATATATCCTGCTACCTTTGTGCCTCGTGATACCAAGTGTTGCCAAATTCAGTTTGGAATGGAGTGTAAGCATGCCATCCAACTGTTCCGATTTGGCAGTGACAGTCCCATTTAATCCTCTGCCATCCCACTTCCTCAGCTCCTGTTAAAATGTCCCGGTTTCTCTCTTCTACTCCCGCTTTGCCCTCAGCTTACTTCAGTTGCTGTAAACATCGTTCAAGGTGCAAAAGTGGTTCTCACTTGGCTAACTCAGGAGGGAGAAGAGGAGTGGAAGGAGCAGAACCTTGCCCTTCCCTGTAGGCTCAGGCAAAAGCAAACGGCTGCAGCTTCTCCTTTGCTTGTCTGTTCTTATTGTAATTTTTGCCCTCTTGACCACACTCTGATGTTCCCTGGCTACACATGTCCCAGTTTTCATCTGTGAAATGTTGGAGGATAGAAGTAAGCTTTGCTGATGACACCGAGGGCACTTCTGAGCAGATGCTGTGCTTGTATGCGTCTTCATATTTAACAGTAATGGTAATGGATGGGAAATGTCATTTGCCTTCCCTCCGTGAGTAAGCAAAATGAATAAAACCTTTCCTTCCCCTGTTGATTCCCCCCTTAAAAATGAACTTTTCCAAACTTTGGCCAAAAATGGGCTCTACTCCTCCACCTTCAGCCAAGTCCAAAGGGCCTATCCATCTACCAAAAAGTTGAATTCTTAGAATTGGGGATGCTCTTATCATAGCCTCAAGAATGAAGGGATTGATGTTGGAGACCTGACTGGGTCTGTTCAGTGCGCTGCAATGATTTAGCACCGGGATTTCCGTACAAGAGGAGACATATGGTGGAAAACTGGCCTTGGGAGGCGGGAGGAGAAATGTGGAGGAATTCGAAAAGCGCAGGGGGCTACCGGAGGGAGAGACAGGGAGGATGCAAACCCTTTAAAGTGAAATATACATTCTCCTGCCAGCTGGAACTCTCCAGGGAACGAGAGAGTCGCATTTTTTGTTCTTAACTTTACAGTTTCTGGGAAATGAGAGAAACAGATTTTTCAACGATGCGCATCTTATACTTCCCTCTGTCATGTTTTTGTCCCCCCTACTAACGCTCCTTCTGTTTTCTTCTGTTCCTCCCTCCCCACTCCCAAAATGTCTATTTTTAGGTTAGGACAGAAAAGCCTTTATTTTCTTCCAATCCTGAGCTGGATAACTTGGTAAGGATGCCGCCTTTACTTTCCTATCTTTTTATTTTTTGAAAACAAGTTTCAGCTGCCAATAAAGTGGAAACACAAAACAGAACACCTGAACCTCGTTCCTTGTGGATCTGACATCCTTTTCTGTTTCATAAGGGACTGGGGAGGTCTTTCTGTCTCTTTTTTGTAACTTTCTCCCCCATTCCTATCTGTGTGCACAAAATACCTCATTTGCCTCACTTTTCCCAACGTAACATATATACTCCACTATAATTTGAGGACAAGATTTGGGGCCAGAATTATGGATTTTGCAAAGGCCCATGGATAAGTCAAGGGTAAAATCTAGAGGCATATAGAAAAGGATCTAAAGGATGAAGCAAAGCAAAACAATGTCAAAGAACTTACAAAATTCCAGCAGACTTTGTGCTTCGTCTTAAGGTTGGATGGATGAGAGACCAGAGGGGGCCAGTGCTTCCAAGACAGATTAAACTCTTGCTTTTCACCAGGGGATGGTTCCTTCTTTTAGATAAGAGTTAACATACAGTACTTGCATTGACCCATGGATAAGTTGAATCAGGTTTTTGGGGTATACTGGCAGCCGGTGGGAGCGAAAGCTGTGTGATACCCATCCCTGCAAATCTCAGAATACCATTTTAACCCACCATAGGCAAGGTGCTCAGACTGAGCATCCCTATCTCAGCAAGAAAGGGATGAAAACAGCAACCTTATTTTGTTGGGCTGTTGAGTAGACTTTTCTCCTAAGGCTAAATTCTAATGGTTCAGGTGATAATGGAGATATCTGGAGAATGGCCACCACATATTTGAAACTGGCCTTTTTCAAAGATCAGATCCAGTCTGAACCTGCAAAACCCTCTTGGCCGTGTTGTTCTGCTAGTGATGTCTTTGCAATACCCTCTAACTGTGTCCCAGTTTGGCAGGGATGGTCCCAGTTAAGCTGCTGCTTTCCTGCCTTTTCAGCTGCTTTTAAAATGTCCCGGGTTTTCTCTCCTCCTCCCACTTTCCCCCTTTGTCCCCAGATTACTTTCTTTGCTGCAAACTGAGTTCGAAGTGCAAAGAGAGTTTGCACTGGATTAACTCAGCTTCCCTTCCTTTTCTCAGAACAGAAATCCTAAGGTTCTTCTGCTTAGAATAGTAACTTTGTGCCTTCTTCCTCATTCATAACTTTAACCCTCTTGTTGCCTGGCCTCCCCACTTTTGACCACACCTTTCAATCTTGCTCAACCACATGCACCTGGTTTTAATTTGTTCATAATGATAATGATAAATAATAATAATTATTATTTTATTTCTTTCCCACCTCTCTTCAAGGCTTGAGGTGGGGTATAATATGTTAAAATACAAAATACAGTTTGTTAAACGTTAGTAGGTATGTCATTGGATCTATAATCATAGAACTGGAAGGAGACTCACTGATCATGAAATGTGGCTTTTACAGGATCTCCAGCTAAAGCTTTTCCAGCATGTAGCTGTCCTTCTTTTGAAGATGTCCAGAGAACATCTTCTAGACAATTGGTTCCATTGTCAAACTGCTCTTACTGTCAAGACGTCCCTTCAAAAGTCCTCATGAATTATCTGATAGCTTTGCCACTTTCCCCAACTGGCCAGGACAAAATGGTGGCAGATCTGGCAAGGACAGCTCCCAGAAACCATGCTAGGAACAATTATGATCAGAGGTTGCATCCTCTCATAGAATCATAGCATCATAGAGTTGGAAGAGACTGCAAGGGCTATCCAGTCCAACTCCCTGCCATGCAGGAAATCTAAATCAAAGCATCCCCATTGACAGATAGCCATCACATATTTATTTATAGTATTTATACACCACTCTTCAACCACAAAGGCTCTCACAAAGCCCCCATCCCTTTTGGATCACAACTGCTACAATCTCCTGGCCAGGAGATGATGAGGATGAGGATGAGGATGAGGATGATTTTGGGGAATTACGGTCCCCAAAATAGGTTCTTTAAGCTCTGTCTGAGACAATGAGACTTGCAGCCTAACACATCTGGAGGGTACCAGTGTTTGGAAAGCTTCAGGTCCTGAATGCTGCCAAATTGCCAGGAATCATAAGAAGGTGTAGTTTATCACACACATGGGGTGACATAGAGGCATAACATGTGTATATAACTGTGGTTTACTGATGCGTATGACCCTTTTTGGATGGGGTGCATGGAGTTATTCTCTAGCCTATTTCACCCCATCCAAAATCTCTCCTCATTGGTAACTTTTGCCATCCTGACCACACTCTGATGTTACTTGGCCAGGGATGCCCCAATTTTTACCTGCAAAATAACTGGAGGATATGTATCCAAGGAGGCTTATGAAAAAAAGGGAAATGGTACTCTTTCTAAATTCATGATGACATTAAACATTTTTCTTCTTCTTTACAATTTCAGATGATCCAGGCCATCCAAGTCCTGAGGTTCCACCTTCTGGAGTTAGAAAAGGTACAGATGTTGGCTTGGAAATGTAGTTTTATCCTAGTCCTCTACCTTTCCATTCATCTCCACTAACCGCCTTCCCTTCTTTTTTAAGGGATGAGAAATGTTACAGGATAGGCAGAAGGTGGTTCCTGCTTTATTAGAGACATCCTCCATGGAAAGAGCTGCTGTTTCTGGCAACAGCTGTTGAAACTGAGCTTTAGGCCAAAATTAGGTTTGTGAAGAATTTTAAAGATGTAGTGCTATGTGTTCAGAGTGCTATGACAGTTTTAAAATTCTGTACCAGGAGAAGCTGGGTTTTTCCCACCTGTATAAATTATGTAAAGTGTACCATTTTTGCATAGGTTGCCTATTTCTACATGAATTATTCAAGCATCCTTAACTGTTTTACCAGTTTCTTCCCTGGTTTCGGACCCAAAAATCTTATACAGTCTCAAGAGGCTGGTGGCTCCCCAGATTTGGAAAGCAGTGAATCCACTTTGGGATTGAATCTGGACTAGGGATGGAAAGAATATTTGTAAAATATATCAACAATTGGTTTACAAATCAGGAGATGTTTGCAAAGGGATAGTGCCTTTAAAGTTTGGACTTAAACCCAGAACAGATTCACTCTCTTGCTGGCTTCAGGCATCACCCCCATGACTTTCAAGCCTCTCTTTGTAACCATGAGGGACAGAAACTTGCGTTTTGTTCTATTCTTTTAATTTTATCTTTTCCAAAAGGAAATCTCAGATTCTCTGTCCGCAGTTTTCTGGGCAGAATAATACTTTATCCCACGCATTTTTTTCCCAGCGCTTTGACAAAAACTGCAATCTTCGCGCGGCTCGAAAGCCTGAGGTGGTCCTTGGAAAAGAAAAGAGAAAAACCAGAGCCGCATCCTAGGGGAAAACCCAACAATTTCAAATGATGGAATTCAAAACAAAACAAGACCCAGACTATCCTCCAGCCAAAAAAGAAAAAGAGGGGGAAAAGACATTGCAAATAATTTCCCTTTCTCACTAGGACAGGAACAGCTGGCTCCAATTTCAACGTATCTCCTCATATGGGTGCAAGTGGAGAGGAGACATTTTAAAAAGAGACTCAGAGCTTCATTCTCCATGGTGTTCTGTACTCTTTACCAGAATTCATAGACTCATAAAATAAGAGAAATACTGCATTGGGAGGCTGCAGTATTCCATGGTCTCAGTGTAGTGTCAATATCTGACCATAGAGTTGTGCTTTGCTAGCATTATGCATTTCCTATGCTGGCGATCAGAGCAGAGCAGAGTATCAGAAACAGTGAATGCACATGGCTGTCAACACATTGCAAAATGCACTATGAATGTGCACTGCACAATATGCATTGATGCATGACCTTAGAGACATTACTGTGCATGTGCAATGGATCCACATCTGGAACTATGCTCCCATTGCCATCAGCTGGATATGTCCAGTCTGGGTTGTCCAGAAAGGTCACTCCGTATGTGTACCACAACTTTTGCTTGCATTTTTTACCAACAGGATTCTGACGCTAGAGTCCTCTACTCCAATAGACTAGCATCACAAGTAAAGCATCTGTGAAGGCCATTCAACCTCTTTTTTACAAACATCCAAATTTTGGTAGTGACCTTTCCGATTAGCCCTCTGTCACCCACTTTTCAACTGCTCTTAAAATGTCCTAGTTTTTCTCTCCTCCTTCCACTTTGCCCCATTGTCCTCAGCTTATTGCAGTTGCTGCAAATTTGAGTTCAAAGGGTGAGAGTAGTTTGCACTCCATTGACTCAACAGATGCAGGAGATGAGGGGCAGAATCTTCCCCTTCCCAGTAAGCTCAGGCAAAAGCAACCTGTTGCAGACTTGCCTAATTTATTTGTTTTCCCTCATTAATAACGTTTGCCATCTTGGTCACACTCTGATGTTGTTTGTCCTCATATGTTACTGGTTTCATCAGTCAACGTTGAATGGTATGAGAATGGGATAGCCCAGCCGAGCTTGGAAAAGTTCCTTTTGGGTGACCCTACTCTCGCAATCCCCAGTGTCCATGTTGGCCAGGTGATTGTGGGAGTTCGTGTCCCAAAAGTAACTTTCCCAAGCTTTGGTGGGCCTTGAAAGAGAATGAGAGGTAGGGAGAAGGTTTCCCCCCACTAAATCCCCTAAATGAAGGTGCCAGTTTGACCCAGGCCAAGTCCCTGGCTTCCGCTGGGCTAGAGCAGCGTCTTTCCTTTGCGGAGTAATGAGCTCATTACCCATACAATAAAACTCTGTGTTTGTAACCTGATAAATCCCTTGTTAATGTGATAATTAACCCTTTGATTCACATAGTGGGCCCCTGCTGGGAAGCAGCGGAGTCTAGAAGCTGGGGTTTAATCCTTTATCCTGGGTAAGGATGAAAAGAGGATTGAGTTCAAAAGAGTCCAAGAGCAGGCGGGAGTGCCCTGTTAGTTCAGAGGGAAGGTCTTCTGGGGAGATGAAAAGGCAATGGGGAGAGTGAGAGGGAAGGATTGCCCCATTCATCCACCCGGGAAGAACCCAGTAAGTTGCTTCCATCTTTACCGTGCCTCCATTTACAGTGGTTCCAAACTAGGTCAGACCCTGGCTGCATCTGCACTGCAGAAATAATTTGGTTTGACGCCCTTTTAACTGCCATGATTCAAGGCTATGGGATTTTGGGATGGTAGTTCCAGACCCCCCTGCGAAAATGGAAATCAGCATATACACTATTCAAAGCCCATTGCTTATAAGAAGCCATGGGCACACATGCCATTTTAATCCCTCCCCGCCTTGCCATAGGGAAAAGCGAGACTGCGCACTCCAAGTCTGGAAAATAGAAGGGACGACTGTATAGTATTTGTCTCTAACTGTTTTTAATTTTAGTATTACAGACCTTATTTACCATATTGAGTATATAGGATTTCAGATTTATACTCCTGCTGTGGCTAACAAGATCAAATGAGCAAGAGGAAACTTTCATGGTCAGCAACTCTACTCTTGCTAAGCTCTCCAGTCCTGAGATGCTGTGTTGCTATTGTTTTAACTTGTGTCCCTCTTGTTGTGCACTGACAATAGGTACATGACCTCTGCGACAACTTCTGCCACCGTTACATCACCTGCCTCAAGGGGAAGATGCCTATCGACCTGGTCATCGATGACAGAGACGGGGGCTCCAAGTCTGACCTGGAAGATTTCGGTGGGTCTTGCGCCAGCCTCTCTGATCAGGTAGGCCATTGGGGCCGCATGGCGTTTGGGTGGCTTCAGTGGAACTGTTTGCCTGCTTCGATTAAAGATATATCCCAGAATCCTTCAGCCAACATGGCTACTGGGATCTGCAGTGCATAAAATACATTGCTGCTGTTGTTGTTGTGTGCCTTCAAGTCATTTCTGACTTAGGGCAGTCCTAAGGCAAACCTATCACAGTGTTTTCTTGGCAGAATTTGGTTGCAGAGGGGTTTGCCCTTGCTTTTATCTGAGGCTGAGAAAGTGTGCTTTGCCCAAGGTCATCTATGGTTTCCATGACCAAATGCATATGAGGAAGCATTTAGACCTAAGTCTATGAAAGCTCATGTTGCAACTTCTTTCTTTAGTTAGTCTCAAAGGAGCTACAAGATTTCTCTACAGACTGATTATACAGAATACCCAGTTACATCTTTGAATTCTACTTCCATGGCCAAGCAAGGATTCGAACCCTGGTCTCCCGGAGTACTAGTCTAGGGTTCCTAGATCTTAGAGGCTGGACCTTCCGGTCATCAGGTCAGGAGCAGAAATCTTAGGGCAAGAATACTGCTTTCAGTAATGCATATGTGTGTGTATAGTTTCTTCATTTGTTAGACTTGACGTTTTTAATTTGTATGGCATACTCTGTGCAGCTTTGGCTGACCCTGGAGGTATCACACTTCGTGACATCACAAGAGGATTCCCCCTATTACATCACGCTGTTACATCACTTGGGCCATCCCCCCTGTGACATCACAAGGGGTCATCCCTAGGTCTCACGTTTTGCTGCTAAAATCAGGGGGCCGGGTCACCAGCATTGTTACAGTAATTCTTTAAAAATGATGATTATTTTTAAATTGGTACATGTGAATTAGCATATGCAAATGCTTGCTTGCTGGAGACTAAGGTTTGATTCACCACTTGAGACCCTGGGCCAGTCACACTCTCTCAGCCTCAAGGGAAGGCAATGACAAACCTCCTCGGAACAAATCTGGCCAAGAAATCTCAATGATAGGTTCACCACCTTAGGGCCTCTGTAAGTCAGAAATGACTTGAAGACACACACCAACAACACCACCAACAACAACAACAACACAAAAGATAGACACCAGAGGAACTGAAATGTCTTTCAACTCTCCGGAGAAAGTAATGGATGATTGATTATAGGGACTAAATCTAGTCCCTTCCTTCCCTGTTTTCCATCCTCTTGTACCCCACGCCGGTTTGCTACAATCACTGTATTACTCTCTCCTCCTTTAAAATACAGTAAAATAAAATAGAAAAATCCACAGTGCTTCTCTCTTTGCAACATTCATGAGAGAAAGAAAAGGGTCGGGCACTTGGAAAATAATCATCCCTGACAGTTTGCTGGTAATGAAGGAGACTTGGTCGTCTCTTGTACTGCCCCTGATCTCCCCGCACAACCTCCCCCCAACCGCACAACTTTCTCATTTTTTCCCAAGCGCCGCTAATGCAGTCGACTCCTTCATTTGCCTATAGCAACTTTCCTGCATTTTTAATGTGCCTCCAGGCTATTGGGGCTGGGATCTCCTCTGCAGAATGGAGGGGTTTTTGGGGTGGGGGTGTTGTTGGTGGAAGGAGAGAAAAAGACAGCAGGGAAGGTGGCTAATCCCCACAAGGCCAGGATTGCACATCTAAGGACTCTCCTGTGCAAAGGGGGATTCCTTTTCCCGAGCCAAACCTACGACAACCACCCGGTGTGCCAACGCCAAAGACAGACGTGGCATGCTGTGTGTAGGGCACAGGGGCAGTGGTCTTCTTCTCTGCCCCCAACAACTAAAAAATAGAAGGGTCTCAGGCACATGAACCCAGACGAAACACGTCTGTAACTGATGAAAAGACCTGGAGCAAATATTTTAAACAATACAAAGATACAGCTGTGTGAACCTATAGAATCAGTATGCAGACAGATCTTGTAGCACCTTTGAGATGAACCAAAAGAAAGAGGTTGGCAGCATGAGCTTTTGTAGACTTAAGTCTACTTTCTCAGATGTATCAGGTGCATCTGAGGAAGTAGACTTAAGTCTACCAAAGCTCATGCTGCCAACTTCTTTCTTTCAGTTAGGGACTCGACAGACAGGGAGAAAGAGACAGCGAGACGCAGCCCCTTTCTGCCTCCAATGGAGGCTGCAGCAACCAAAACCTCCAAACGATGCTGATGCTAGGTTAGTGGCTGTCACTCAGAAACTGGAAAGGTTTCTTTTTGGAGGACTGCAAATTCCAGAATCTCCACAGGTGATGCTGACTAGAGGATACTGGGTGTTGTAGTTGAAATGCTTCCAGGCTCAAGGCCTAATAATAGGGTGACCAGATGTCCTAACTGCAAAGGAGGACAATGCACCATAAAATGTGAAACATTTAAGAAAAAAACGTAACACTACAGTCAGCCCTCCATATCCACGGATTTTTTTATCTACACTAGCATCCATGCTTTGAAAATATTTTTAAAACATATAAATTCAAAAAAGAAAAGCTTGATTTGACCATTTTATATAAGGAACACCATTGTACTGTTCCATTTTTATTTAATGGGACTTGGGCATCCACCGATTTTGGGATCCGCAGAGGGGTCTAGAACCTCTGTAGTTAGGACTGGCCATTTTAAGCCTAACAACAATAATATGAACATAATAAAACATAACACATCAATGGTTAGGACCAGCCCTTTTTAAACCTAATATTCTTGATCCTAATATTCTTAATCTGCGTAGATTTTTTGGAGGGGTCTCTCTCCCTACCCCGTCTCAGGTCATTGCACCTTGTCTGGCTCCTTTGGATCTGCAAACTAGATTTTCCAACCCTTGGCTAGATTCTTCCAAGGCTTGGTCTGGAAGAGCCATTGCTGCCGCCGTTGAGGTCTGCTCCTCATTAAGGGGGAGTGTTGGCTTGGAGAGCTTGCAAGAGACCCCCCTCCCCTGCTTGTTTAGGGTGGGTTACAAGTGTTGGGTTCTCTTTGGAAATCCTCAGCTCCTTAACCCCGTGAACCCCGAGGCCTCCCGCTTGTGGGGTGCCTGTGATCAACGCTGCCAGGTTAATCAGGCAGGGCATGGGCAGGGCAGGGCAGGAAGGGGGGCACGGGGTGCAACCTGAGCCCCTTCAGTAGCTGGGTCTTTGAACTCTTGTTGAGTTGGGCCAAGGGCAGGGGAGCGGGTCAAAATAATTACAGTCCCAACAGAGGCGTTGTGGAAATCCCTGCTAACCCCAAGCCCCCTCCTTAAAGGATTTGCAGGAGCGCAGAGGGACAGATGGCTTCCACAGCCCTTGCTAGGGTTCCTGAGCCATCAACAGCCACCTGACAGGCAGGAATTCAATAGGTGAAGCTTCTGTAGAGCTGAAGTCCCATCCCAGGCAAACCAATGGGCAACCTGGGTTTTAGCGCAAACTTTTAAAAGGTGTTAAACCCTATCCCCAAATTAGTTTTAGGAACCTGGATAGCCTCTTGAAAATGTTAAGTTAGCACCTGATATGGAGTCACTGTCCCGCTGACATGGAAGCCACTGGTTACCACTATTCCAGAGTC
The DNA here is from genome assembly GCF_019175285.1 of Sceloporus undulatus. Classification (NCBI taxonomy): domain Eukaryota; kingdom Metazoa; phylum Chordata; class Lepidosauria; order Squamata; family Phrynosomatidae; genus Sceloporus; species Sceloporus undulatus. The sequence goes on from NW_024802946.1 coordinate 92,838, forward strand.
AGAAATAAATTAATCTAGTCGCCTTCTTGTCTGGACTCTCTTGGCATGTAGAACAATTCCTGGATCCGGGACCATGACGAAACAGGATCTACGCATTCGGGAACGCCGGGACCCTCCAGTGGTGGAATTGCGTCGCAAAGCGGAGATAACTCCAGTGAACAAGGTAAGTGGTGGAGTGGCTTTGGAAGAGGAGCACTTGTTGGCTGCTATAACATGACATAGCACTTTATAGAGTAGCATGAAAGAAAGAAAGATGCTGTAGTAGTAGCTGATGGCTCCTATGATTATGGATGGACTTTCCTTCTTTGGGGGGCTTTAAACAAAGTGATTTAGTTGCATGTTCATGCATGGCAGGAGGTTGGAATAGATTGTCTTTGTGGTCCTGTCTAACTTTATGTTTCTCTTATTAATGCCACCTTCCGTGTTCAAAGGCTTACATGCAAGTGCACAAACCGACATGACTTTAAGATGAGCCAGGGTCACCAAAGCTTGATACAGCAATTGGTCTGCTCACAACCTGTTCAGGCTTGATTTGCTCTTGGACCTATTTTATTGTCTTTTTGGCAATCCATGGTATCTGTGGACCTCTCCCATAGCACCACAAGAATTCTAGGGCTTTCCTGATCAGAAGATCTCAAAAAGAACTGCACCACCCCATTTCCCATACTCTCCCTAGTATGTGTTTGCAAGCAAATGAGGCCTTGACTTCTGAAGGTTGCATCTCCCATTTCCTCTGCATCTCCAAAGCCAGAAGGAAAGATGAATTCATGTCTCCCCATCTGGGTGCTCGGGGTCTCTGCGCATGCGCGGCCTGGGTGTGTAGACGCCCGTAACATCTGCGTGCATGTGTTGTCGAAAAGCTGGGGATTGGGGTTATGCTAATTATAGTGTGTGTGTACGTTTGCACACACAGACATGGAGGGCCTCTGCATTCCAGCACTCGCCATCTGTTGAGTAAATACCCTGAGAATGGGGGCATCCAACGGAAGAAAGGAAGAGAAAAGGCCAGCGGAAGATGGAGGGAGGGGTAGGGAGCTAGCGGCTCTGAAAGCTGGGGGTCATGTTGAGGGTCACTGTTGCTGAGCTCCAAGATGCCCCATAGAATCTCCCTAGGCTTGTCAGACATTGCAGAAATTAAGTCTCCAGTAGTGCGGGAACAGAGTGGGGAGTAGGGGAAAATGTTGATTTATCTTGGAAAATCTGGAATTGCTTCTGTCTTTGGTCTAGAGGAGGGACAGTGTAGGGAGATCTTATAGAAGAAGGAACCCTTAGAAGCAAGAAGGCACCAGAAGTGATGCATTTGTTGCTTTGGGTATGCCAAAATGACCAAGCAAGGAATGAAACACTTTATTGACATCCCACCTTTCTCCAAAAAATTAGACTCCCAGCAGCTCAATGCTGGCCAGGAGAGATGCCCTCCATAGCCCTCCTGAAGGAGCCAAAACTGTCTTAATGTTTCTTAGAATTCAAAGACATAGGTGTGTTAGTCTGGAAAATCACTCTGCAAAGGGATCTTGGAGCACCTTTGAGACTCACCGGAAGAAAGAAACTAGGAGCATGAGCTTTCGTAGGTTCAAGTCTCCATAGGGTCACCATAAGTCGGAAGCAACTGGAAGGCTCCCAACAACAACAAGGCTAAGTGCCCTGTTTTTTGAGATAGTGGGGAATGCAGAATGGAGAGGCAGAGGGTCTTCACCCTGAATGGAGTCTGATATATCTTATGGAACAACACAGTGCTGGGCAGATTCTGGCTTGGTAGCTCTAGGTTCCTTTCCAGACAAGCAGTTAAATCAATTTGATATCAAACACAGTTCACCCTCCACATTGGTGGTTTTGACTTTTGAAGATTTGATTATCTGTGGTTTTGATCAATATGTTCTCTCTAGGAATCTCTAAGTCCTCCAGCGCAACTCTGCCAGAAGCTGACCATAGAGCTGTGCTGGAGAACTTAGATGTTCCTAGAGAAAACACCTCTCTAGGCATTTGTAGGTCCTCCAGCATGGGTCTTATGGTCAACTTCAGGCAGATATTGACCACAGAATTACATTGGAGGTCCTGGCGATTCCTGGAGAGGTGATCTTTCAGCTAAAAATGTGCAAAATGTGCAATGGCAGCAAGTGAGCAACAAAAAGGTATGGCGATCTTAGAAGCTGCTTCGAGTCCCAGTTTTGGGGAAAGGGAAGGATATAAATAAATATAACAACAACAACAACAAAGGCTGGGACCGAGTTCCACTTTGCCATGAGTATGTGACCTCTGGGGGCCCATTAATTATGGCAGCCAAAGAAAAAAGCCAGGCCTAAGGGTCTGTCCTCCCCTCCTCTCCATTCTCTTCTCCCTCTGAGCTGAATGGCAAAGTTCCTCGAGGGTCAAGGGGTCAGGGCCTGCCTGAACAGGAGACGGAGGGGTAGAGGCCTTTTTGCAAAGTGGAATATAGGACAGAACATTTTGTGTGTGCGTGCATGGTCACATGGATATGCCCATCAGGAGCTTAATAAGTCATTCGCTTTGCCCAATGATAAGTCATTGCTTTTCCTCCTGTAAGGGGTGCCTTGTTTGCATCTCGCGATGGGGGCAAAGGCAGTGATGGTGAGGAAAGCGCAGGGCCCCCAGAACTGGTTTTAAGATGAGGAGGGGTGCTCCACATTGTCGAGCAGGTTCTTATTAATTTTGTCTGCTTTCCGGTACTTGCAGGGGGAGGACAGATTGCTTTTTCCACCCATTGTCATTGAAATCCCCTTAAACACAGCCATTATCATTCAAACATCCTTAAATAGGATGGCACTGACAAGCACAATGTGCACTTAGAAGTGCCCTCCATGTGTTCAGTGTAGCTTATGCCCAAGTAAGTGCACACAGGGAGTGGTGTGCCTGGTATATTTGACACTCAGTGTGGGCCATTTTGTAACACACACACATAAACACACTTCAACAGCTTTGCCGGATCTTGCAGAGCTGCTGGCTGGGCAGTAAAGGGGGAGACAAGTTTTCTCACTTAGTCAATAGAGCAGATAACCCTTCCCACCAGCGCACTGGGTGACACCCCTATCTGAGTGGTCACCGAGTGTGGTTTGCACCCCTTGCGCCACCAAGTGATGCCCTTGCACACAAGTAAATTGCAGGCAGCTGTTATTATTCCTGGATGGATTTAACAGCAACCACTGTCTTAATGTTTCTTAGAATTCATAGACGTAGGTGGGTTAGTCTGGAAAATTAGTCCACAAAGGGATCTTCTAGCACCTTTGAGACTGGCTGAAAGAGAGAAGTTGGTAGCATGAGCTTTTGTAGGCTCAAGTCTCCATAGATTCACCATATGTCAGAAACAACTGGAAGGCACACGACAACAAGGCAGGTAAAGCTAGGTGCCCTGTTTTCTGAGATAGTGGAGAATGCAGAATGGGGAGTCTTCCTTATCCCAAATGTTCGGGCCCAGAATTGTTCTGGATTTCGGATTTTTTTGGATTCTAAAACACCTGTATTTGCATGTATGTATATAATGAGATATCATGGAGGTGGGATGTGGCGCATGTCTAAACACAAAATTCATTTATGTTCCATATGCACATAGCCCGAAGGTACGTTTGTACACAATAGTTTACGCAATTTTGTGCATGAAACACAGCTTGTGTTAATAGAACCATCAGAAAGTAAAGTGTCACTCCCGCAGCCACCTATGAAAAAAAAGGTATTGTTTGTGCATTATTTTGAAGTTCCAGATAGAGAGAGAGAGAGGGAGAGATGCCCATTGGTCTTTTTACTGTAACTTTTCACTAACAGGTGATTTGAGTTTTAAACATTAATGGATGACAGAATATATATATATATATATATATATATATATATATATATATATATCCCCATCCCTGAATCAGTTTTAACCAAGTGGCTAAATCAAGGAACTCTCTTGTTTTCTTTTTGAGGCCAATAGTCTGGTTTTGCTGTGTGGGTATAGCAGGAAATGGAAAAGGGAAAACACTGAATATGATCTTTCCTTGTCCCAATGAGTGGCCGCTTTCACTGACAGCATGACACATGACCTCAAAATAGTATTTGTTTTTGGAAGTATGCACATTGATTTCCATTGCATGTTCCATTGCATGTCTTTTATTTCCTGAACACCTTGCTGCTAAAAGCCTTGGTTTCCTTGGTTCAGAGACTGGGTTCTTGGTTTTAGGAAGAGCGTGCCTTGTCTGCACCGTGGCTCTCCATGGAGCCCTATTCCCAACATCTACTCAGTCTGTTCTGTCTTGCGTCACATCTCTGCTCAACCTATTCTTTGCCCATAGAGTCCCCCCAGACCTTGTAACTGGGATAAAAATTACCCAGATCAGCCAGCCAGATATTGGTGAGGGTTTGCTGACATTGTTCACACCTCACTGCAATGATATAGCCGCTGCCATTGGAACGATCAACCTGACCTTCTGTTTTTCCTTGGTTTTACGTTATTGATTTCTTCCCCATTTGGTGCTTTGGCGAGTGACTGTGTTCCCTCTCCTCACCAACACAGATACCCAAGTTCTAGCACCGAAAGACAGTGGAGGTGGAGATGTGTATATGTGCGTGATATATATGTATGTATGTATGTATGTATTTGCATGGGGAGGAAGAGAAAAGCAGGGTGGGACTCCTGATCAAGTGGGGACACAGGCGATGGCTGCGTTTTCTCTGATGCATAATTTACGTCCCCCTCCAGGCAGGGCTTTTAAGCTGCCTTTTAGCCGGAGGATATAAAAGCGTAGCAGCTGTTCCATTGGGGTAGGATTGGCGGGGGGGGGGGGCTTGCAAGAGAAGAAGGGATGGGATTTTGTGTTTCTTAGGCAAGATTCATGTATGCGGGGAGGAAGAAGAGGGGATGGGATGGGATGGGATGGGACTGGATAGCTGGGGGTCCACATCTGTGGCTCCCCTTCCCCTTTCATTTTACTGAGCATTCAGGAGAGATTGGAGATCCAGTTTATTTATATTGCAGAGCCCCTTGAAGCTGGGTTAGAAACTCATGGGTTTTGTGCCAGCAGAAGAATGCATAAGGAAAGGAAGGTGGAGAGTGGAAGCGATCCTATATTAGTGTAATCGAAGGCTTTCATGGCCGGCATCCATAGTTTTTTGTGGGTTTTTCAGGCTATGTGGCTATGTTCTAGAAGAGTTTATCACTGACATTTCGCCAGCATCTGTGGCTATGGGCATCTTCAGAGAATGCAGTCTCTTCTAGAACATGGCCACATAGCCCGAAAAACCCACCAAAACGATCCTGTATTATTTTTATTTACCATTAAAATGGGTTAATTTGAAACCGGTCTTATCTCCATGTTGCTCAAAGCAGCACTCTCATCTCCCTGTTTGAGCTTCACAACAACCCTGTGAGGTAGATTAGAAACAGAGAAAATGACTGGCTCAAGGGCACACAAGGATCACCATGTCTGGGTTTGGATTTGAACTTGAGGCTCCCTGCTAATCCCAGTCCAGCACTTGCTTAACTATGTCATGAATGCATTTCTGTAATAGCCCCTTATGTGTTTATTATGTACCTTTTGGCAAGGTACATTATGCTCTTTTTCAGTGATCCATACAACAGTCCTGTAAAGTAGACCTGATGGAGACATTTTGCTGCTTGAAGGAGAGGACAAGATGGTGTTCTCTGCTCCAATCCCACACCCTCCAACTTTAAAACCCTGATTAATCCTCTGCCATCCCACTTTTTCTGTCTTGGTTTCTCCTCCTTCCACTTTCCACCTTTGTCCTCAGCCCACATCAGTTGCTTCAAACTGAGTTTAGCATCCAAAGGCATTTGCACTCCATTAACTCAGTGGAACAAGAGGTAAAACTGGAGGGTACAATCTTGCTTTTTTCCGAGGCTCAGACAAAAAGCAAAGGGCTGCAGCCTCTGGTAGCTTGTCTGTTCTTCCTTAATATCTTTTGCAATCTTGACCACAGCTTGGCCACATGGGTCCCGTTTTTCATCTGTAAAATGTTGGCGGGTGTGCAACTCATGTAGAGAAACGGACTGGACTGGCGGATGAAGCTTACTTAAAATGCTGCCAGCAGGGTAGCGTCCTCCACCATACAGGCATATTCCAGTTAACCAAGCAAGCCTTTTTATCGGAGCAGCCCAAGCCGGCCTCCGCCTTTTCTTGTCTTCTGTCTCGCTGCTGGAAGGGCTTTTTCTTCTTTGCAACGTTGGCATTGGGAGGATGGTGATGGAGGGTCAGAGAAAGGCACGCTTTCAATGTGGGCTTACAGCAGCCATGTCTGCAGTAAACAATGCAATAAAACTTGACCTGGGAAAGAATGGGATTCTCCTTTAGCTGAGCCTACAAGGTATACAGCTGCCTCCAGAATCCTTTCTGAGCATGTGGGAAGAGCAAAACAGGTTAACCTGTCTCAGCAGCTGCCCTGGCATGTTGGAAAAGATCTGTAAATTTCACCTCCAAAATGGAAATCATAAGAAAAATGGAGGTGGTTGGAAGAGAAGTAAAAATCTCAGGATGCATTTTAGAAGACGCTTTCAAGAGGTCTCTAGAAGATTCAAAATGCTTTTGTTTATTCGTGCAAGGCTGACCTGACGCGGTTGGTGCATTTCACAAGCGCATGGTGTTAGTTTGGAATCAGAAGCTTACTGAAACATGTTGGTTTTGCTTCCTTTTTGCCATGTAGGGGCCTATCCCTGGAGCCAGCATAGGGGAGTTGTTTGAGTGCTGGACTAGGACTAGCATTGGAGACCTGGGTTCGAATTCATACTAGGTGCCCTTCTTTCATGTAGGCATCTGACTAGCTGCTGTTAGATATAAAATCCTGGACTAGCGTATGCACAATTTTCTCTCAAGCTCAGGAACTGTAGTGGTTTGATCTATAGATTGTTCAACCATCTATGAGTATGAGTGACGTAAAGTGAGCCAAGGGAATAAAAACAACAGTGTAGTTACTCATTATTGTTGCAGATGATGCTTTTGTGATTAGTTTTAGTCTACCAGTGATAAAATTCTTTCAGTCACCTCTAGGGGGCTGTTAAGTTGTTCAGTACATGGTCCCATGTCTCCCTCCAGTGGCCACATAAGGTATGATACTAGATCTTCCTTACAACCAGGATCTCTGCAAGGTGTAGAGCTGTCCACATCTCGCCTCCTGGTTTTTTTAAACACAAGTTTGAAATGATGACATCCTCCACTCATCACCTATATTTATTTTCCACTGCGTCTTCTGTCTGTTTCCTTACTACACAAAAGACAGGATAGATGAACGGTGCCTTCTAATTGCTAATCAGTATAGTCTTCCATCTAGAAGCATTCTAAGCTTCACAGATCCAACTGTTGCTCTGTTTCTTCTCCCTTCTGCTCTATCTCCTTAAGGTTCTTTCTTACATAGAATCATAGAGTTGGAAGAGTCCTCATAGGCCATCAAATCTACGCCTTCCTCAATATAGAAACTCTAGCTAGAGCATCCCCAACAGGAAGCTGTCCAGTCTTTTATTGAAGACTTCCAAAGAAAGAGACCCCACCACCTTTCTAGAGAATCAGTTCCATTGCCAAAAGCTCTTACCCACAAGACGTTCCTTCTAGGGTTCATTCAAAATCTACTCTTCTGTAACTTCAAACCTTTAGATGTGATCAGAAGAGGACAAATTTGCACCGTCTTCTCTGTGATAGCCTTATAGATATTTAAAGAGTGCAACCGCGTCACCCATTGGCTGAACATGCTCAACTCACTCAACCTTTCCTCATGTTTTATTCTGCATACTTATCCTTGCTGCCCTTCTCTGAACCTTCTCCAACTTTATATCCTTTTAAAATAACATGCCCAGAACTGTATTCCAGATGAGGTTGATTGGTACGAAATATAGTAGAACTTTTGCTTCCCTTGTCTTTTGAAATTATGTTTTGATTAATGCAGGCTAAGATACCGCTTGCCTTCTTTGCTGCAGCATCACACTGCTGGCTCATGTTTCTCTTTTTCTCCTTCCCCACTTGCCTCACAGGGGACTGTCTAGACAACAGCGTGGCCTCCCCCAGCACAGGAGACGACGATGACTTAGACCGAGATAAAAAACGGAACAAGAAGCGAGGCATCTTCCCCAAAGTGGCCACAAACATTATGCGCGCATGGCTATTTCAACACTTGTCGGTAAGAACCCAAAGTATGGGTGCAGGGAAATGGTCAGAGAGAGAGAGAGAGAGAGAGAGAAAGGCAGCATTCCATCTCAGCTGCGGCTGTGAAAACCAAAGGATAATGGACATATGCATCCTGCCCAGAGTTATTAATTATGTAATTATTTAAATCTTGAGGCCCCTTCCCTATATCTAAAGATTGCGGCTTTGCATGCAAAAAAATATATGACCTGACCAATTTAAAAGCTTCGAGAGCTTGCAACATGTATATTGTGCATTTTAGTTGGCCTGATAAAGGTGTCACTGTTTTATGCCACCAGTTTGCAGCTGATATCAAAAAAGACTGAGATTAGTAGCATAGATGCATCTAATAATTCCCCAGTTCCTTTAACAGCAACAAGGAGGATGTGCAACTGAGTTCGAAGGGTGAAAGAAGGCTATACTTAACTCAGTAGGAGTAAGAGAAAGGAGAAGGCAAAATCTCACCCTTCCCAGTAGGCGCAGGCAAAAGCAAACTGCTGCAGCATCTCCTAGCTTGTGTGTTCTTTCTCATTAGCAAGTGTTTCCTTCTTGAGCACATCCTGATGTTGCTTCGCTGTATGTGTTTATGAAAGGTTGAAAGGTATGGATACAGAAATTGCTCCTTTCTTGCTCAGTGAGGGCTCTTTGCTGCTACTCCGTTCCCTGATGATAGAGTTAAGAGGCTCTCCATCCCCCTGTTCACCTTCCTGCAGCTGAGAGCTTCCAAACGGTGGGCATTTTTCTATGCCTGCCATCCAGGCGTTCTTCCTTTCCGGGCCTTGGCTCTCTCTGCCCGCTGCTAGCCCTGCTGCCAGGCAATTAGGCCGGGCCTCTCCCTGGTTAGTTAAACAAAGGCGAGTTAATGAGCGCTGGCCAATTAGTGGCTAATTGAAGGAGCTATAAAGCTATTAGAGGCTGGTGAAGGGTAATCAATTCTAGCCAATTACCCTGAACGTATTGGCAGGGAGGGAGGAGGGCTATGGGGCGGTGGGTGGCTATGGAGAACCAGGCCTTGTCTCAGCCAAAAGACGGGGAGTGAAGTATGGAGACTCCAATAACTGATCAATAACACCCTCCTCTGCCCTCTTAGGGGAGATCTAGGATTTATTTATTTAGTGGCTCTACTAGATTTCCTCCAAGGAGCTGAAGGTGGCAGGATATGTTTTTTCACACCTTCCAGCTGTCCCAGATTGACTGAGACAATCCCGATTAATCCCCTGCCGTCCCACTTTTCATCCACTTTTAAAAGGTCCCAGTTTCTCCTTCTTCCTCCCACTTTCTCCCTTTGACTTCAAGCTTACTTCAATTGCTGAAAAGTGAGTTCAAAGTGCAAACGGTGTGTGCACTCAGAGCCAAGCCCAGAGATATGACAACAGCTGCCTAAAATACTACATTCAGGAGTAAGACCCTCCACATATACAAAATGGATGTGTTGATTTGTGTCCAACCCCTTTTTAAAAGGTGTGTGTATGAGGAAACCCAGGGGGGACACATGGCGTTCTGGAGAAATTGGCCTGTCCCTCGTCGAAGGGTGAAGCCATCTCCATAATGTTATCTCTGAGAGAAGTCCCAACTGGTTCTGGGGCTCAAGGCAAGTGGGGTCTTTTGTTTTCATGGCTTCCTTGGCGCTTTTGAGTCTGGGTCCTTGCCCTGTTCCTCCTGACCTGGGAGGCTAAGCAAGACCTTTCCTCATCCATCATTGAGCTGTCAGAATAGGGGCTTCCAAAGAGGTCCAGCTGGGTGACCTGTGGCCAAAAACCTACCTCATCCATCATCTGAACTGGCAGCTAAAAGGCCAGAGAAGTGGGATAAGAAGGGGACTTGGAAGCAAGAGGTCCCCATCCAGTGAAGGAGACAAGGGCTTTGTATATTGAAATTGGCCAAGCAAAATGCACAAAATACATTTATTGCAAGCAAATGTATTTTGTGCATTTTGGTTGGCCCAAAAAAGATATCGCTGTTTTGGGGATTTGGGATGTTATTGTACTTTGCTATGTGTCCAATATTGTTACCCTTGTTTTGTTTTCATATATTGAATATCTGCTTGAGAGCTGGGGATGGCAATGGGAATGAAAGATGGATATTGTATTCATGACATGCATGGCATTACACTTGATCTTAGCCAAAATGTTGAGAAAAGACCTGATTCCACTGATCATACAAACTGGTTGCACCAGTCTTTTGTTTTCTACTCCAATTCCTTTTTCTTGTGGCTTTCTCGTCCCCTTAATTTCCAAATCGTAGAAGCTAATCAGAGTCAGCCTTAGTCAGTACAAAATGTGAGTCTCCCATATCCGAAATGCTTGGGACCAGAATTGTTTGGGATTGCGGACTTTTTCACATTTTGAAATATTTCCCGATACATAATGAGATATCTTGGAGGTGGGACTCGTGTCTAAACATGAAATGCATTTCTGTTTTGTATGGACCTTATACACATAGCCTGAAGGTAATGTTAGGCACAATATCTTTAATCATTTTGTGCATGCAACAAAGTTTGTGTGCATTGATCTATCAGAAAGCAAAGGTCTCAGCCGCCGATGTGGACAATCTGGGATTTTGGAATATCAGTCTGGATGCTCTCCAAGTGAAGTCAGGCTGGGTTTTTGCATGTTTTAATTCTTCCTTTTCTCTTCTTACAGCACCCTTATCCCTCAGAAGAACAAAAGAAACAATTAGCTCAGGATACGGGACTGACGATCTTGCAAGTGAATAACTGGTAAGGATCTCAAAAGGCTGGCGTTTGGATGCTTTCACCTTAAATTCTTTCCCCAAGTCTTGCAGTCCACTTAGTTGTGTCCCATTCTGGGGACTTTTATCAGAGCACACAAGACCTGGGTTCATTGGTTTGTTTCCCATTAAATAATGTCTGAGATTTTGCATCACAAGTTGTGATGTGCAACTTTTAAAGATAAAAAACAATGTAAAACGAGCCAGAGTTACATAGTGGTTTGAGTGTCGGACTATGACTCTGGAGACCAAGGTTCGAATCCTCACTTTGCCCTGGAAACTCACATTTTCTCATCCTCCGAGGAAGGCAAAGGCAATCCACCTCGGAACAAACCTTGCCAAGAAAACCGTCTGATAGGGTTGCCACAAGCTGGGAACAACTTGAAGGCACACAGCGCATGAGCGAGAAAATCTAGAAACCTTTCCAATCATTTATTAATTAAAAGCAGACAATTTAAAACCAGTTAAAGCAATTTAAAATTGTGTCAACCGTTGCACATGCACAGCGGGTTGTCCCCCTCGCTGCTCTCTTCCTCTCATCAGATGAATACCTTTCTATTCAGGCAGGCCTTTGAGATTAAAATGATGTAGAAGCAGCCTGTGTGGTGTCCTATGTCTTTATCTTTTATTTTGCAATAATGTTTTAGACATGTCTTTAACCCTTGTTAATCGCGGTGTGTGTTTTTAAAATAATGTCAGCCGGTTTTCCATATTGCAGCTATAGGTTCGTAAGCTAGGCTGCTGCCACGCTGCAGAAATAAAGCAAATGGACACTGCTTTAATTGCCATGGCTCAATGCTATGGAATCCTGGGATTTGTAGTTTGTTCCGCCACTAGAGCTCTCCGACGGAGAAGGCTAAAGACCTTGTAAAACTACCTTCTAAGACTTCAAGAGCATCACAAGAGCTTCTAAAAACCCAGACTTTAAGAGCATTTTGGCCTCACTGTTTCTTCTGCTGTCTTTTATAGGTTTATTAATGCCCGGCGGCGCATAGTTCAACCTATGATCGATCAATCAAATCGGACGGGTAGGGTTTTTTTATTTTCAGGTGGAGAAAAAGGATTCTTGTGGTTGGGGGAGAGGAAGGCAAAGGACATGTTTACATGGGCCAAATGAAGTGGTTTCACAGAGATCTGTCTGCATGACGCAGGGCCAAATCTCCAATTGGAGTGCAGACTGTCTTCACGACGTCAGACCAGTTCTGCACTGAATCCACATAATACCAATTATAAAACAACTCACCTTTTGCTCCACGATGTGCTTCTGCCCCCCTTCCTCTCTCCCCTCTGCTGAGTTAATGGAGTGCAAAACACTTTTGCACTTTGAACTCAGTTTGCAGCAACTGAAGTAAGCTGAGGACCAAGGGGAAAGGAGAGTAAAACTGGGACACTTTAGAAGGAGCTGAAAAAGTGGGGTGACAGAGGATTAACTGGGACTGTTCCTGTCAAATTGGGACATGTGAAGGATATGGGGTTGTGGTGGCATCTCACCACTTCGAGAGAGTGTTGGTTATTGTTTTCATTTCTTTGTTAGAGTCTGCAGACAGCTTGGAAATAGGGAGAGACATTTGCTAGATTGTTCTTTGTCTCTTCTGAACAGGTCAGGGTGCACCGTACAGTCCCGATGGGCAACCGATGGGAGGCTATGTCATGGATGGGCAACAGCACATGACGATCCGTCCCCCAGGTGAATGGAGATCACAACAAGGGAGCAGGGCATGACGGAGGGAGGGAGGGAGAATGTGGAAGGTAGCTAATGGCCTATGAATAGAACCTGGATGAGTTCCTGGATGCTGGGAGCTGTTGTTCCAAAAGGGAATTTTCCAAACTCTTAACAAGAAACCATTTTGCCTTTCTTTCTGTTTTATCAGGTAGCATAGGGCTCAGGGGATGTACCACAATGTTCACACTGAGAAGAAGCTGTTTTCTCTGTTTGCATGATGTAGACTGGGAATCAGGCTACCCACAGTGTAGGAAGGGATTTAACTCTTGTTTCCCCTCTCTGCTTCCAGGACCAATGGGAATGACAATGGGCATGGAGGGGCAATGGCACTACATGTAAAGCTCACTGCTGGCACCAGAGGGGAAGTGAGTATTTGGGGAGTTGGAGGTGACTGGCTGGTAGTGGTGGTTGTGTCTTTCACTTGGGGCCTTTCTCAAGCAAACACAGGTTGACTTAATAGTAATGGCATTTACATTTCTATATCACTTATCAGTGAACTCAGCACTCTCTAAGCAGTTTACAATGCATAAGCCAATTGCCCCCCAAAAGCTGGGTACTCATTTAACTGGCCTATGAAAGGATAGAAGGCTGAGTCAACCTTGGAGCCCTGGGATCCAACTCACAACCTTGTCGTTGCAATACTGCCATTTAACCACTGTGCCACTAGGGCTCCTTGTACTAAGTCCTTGCATTGATATTGTCCCTGTGCTAAGTCCTAAGAAGCGTAGCTGCTCATGCAATGGTATTCATGCCAGCATAAGTCATGCACAGGATTCTAGCCTGATGGATGCAATAATGTCTGAATGGCACTCACCGTCCTCTTTTCTTTTGGTTCTCTCAGGTTGCCAGATAAGGTTAGGGGTGCTGGCCAACACACCCCACCAGGTTTAGGGGCACAAGACCTGTGGCACCTCAGGGTCCAGCATGCCCTTCCTGCTGACTTCTCCCGCGGTCTGCAAGAACGTGCCATAGACTGTTCTCCCTCCTCGCCAACCCCCGATGCACGCCCACCGTCCGCACTGCCACACACGACCCGAGGAAGCAACCCTCAACAACCCACCCGGACGGATTGAATACGGATGGGGTGTCCCGTGTTATCATCCCTGTCCCAGCTCTTTCTTCAACCCTTTGTTGCCAAATGAAAAGCCGATCCAACAGCGCGCAGCCAAGACCTCAAAGAGTTCTGACCCTCCGAGTGGCGTCTCATAAACCAAGGTTTGGGGACCGGTCGACAGATCACAATAAGCCAGCCGGCCTGAGATGGAAAGGAGTCTCTCCCTCCCCAGCACTGAAAGAAGAAAGAGATGGACAGCCACCGCCATCCTGAAAGAGAGACATGGGCAGTGGGAAGGCTGAGGGGTTAATGTTGGATTTGTTGGGGTCTGTTCTGTATTTCGTTTCCCTCCACCACCCGCGGACCATGCGCACGTTTGTACACTCTCTGCCACCGCCAAGGAGGCCTGGCTCAGCTCCGGGCCTCATTTTCCCTCCACGGACTTCTTTTCCAAGCAAGACGATGTTCAAAGCAGGGTTTGGGTTTTTTTATTTTCCTTTCCATTTTTGTTATATTCCCTCCCCTTCCTCCTCCTTTCTTCCTTCCGGAGGTTTTAATTATTAATTAATTATTGGTGTTGATGCTCAGAAAGGGGAAGTAAATTAAATGGTACTTTTGATTTTCCTTTTGAGTTCCTTTTTGGGTTTGTTTTTTTTAATGTGCTTTGTTTTTTTTAAAAAAAAAGAAAAATGGAAATAATTCGAGAAAAAAGAAAATCAAAACGAACCAACTTTGCCTTCTGGTGTCTTTTTGTTGTTCTTGTCGTATGGTAGAGGTGGGGATTGTTTGCTCAGAGGCCAAATATGAGAACCGGCCCTACCTTGAGGCATAGTGAAGCAATGGCCTCAGGTGACAAATGATGGAGGCAGCCCAATATACTCACCTTGTTTGTTGCACCAGCCTCTTGCTCAGGTATAACAGGGCAGTCATCAGACCACTGAGATAAGAGAGTCTGCTAACCAATCTGGAATTAGAAGGAGTCCTCTTGTTTGCCACAGGTAGTAAAATATCTTGGGCTGCTCTTTACAAAGCACAGGATGGCTTCAGGGGCTTTTGGAGGGGATGCTGCAGGGGGAGGAAGGGAATATTAGCGCAGCGCCCCCAAAAGTACATCCGCATGGCAAAACCTATGCATGCGGACATGCCTAACCCTCTAAGAACAGATTGTGTTGTAACGAAGGCACTATTTCTAGCACACACACCCCTCAAAAACAACAACGGCAACAACAACATATTTCCAGCACCACGTTTTTCTATTGCAGTAATCAAGATGGCTTGGCCAGGGGTTAATCAGCATTTAACACTGAAACAATGCAATAAAAAATGCAGCCCCATCATTAAATCTAAACGCTGCTCAGTAGTCCCCAAAGAAAAAACGGCAGGTTTATTATGAAGCGGTGGTTTGTAATAAAACCAATATTGCCATTTGCAAAAGTGATGGAAGTAAGAGAGGCCCTTATCTCAAAAACGCTTCCCAATCTGGTCACTCTGTTGCCATTTCTGGTCAAACAGGCTACTCAGGTTTTAGCACCATCACAAAAACCTGCAGCAGCATTTTACAGAGGAGCGAATGCACTTGCCACGGGATACCTGGGGTCTGATCTTGACCCCCATTTGCCTTGTAACTGCTTGAGATTATCCACCAAGGAGTCCTGCTTTGTTCCCTCTCCTGAAGGAATAGGAAACATCTGGCCAACCTGAAGTTTTCGACTACCACTCCCATAATTCCTTAGCATCATCCATGTTGGCTGGAGTTGAGAGAGTTGGAGTCCACAGAACATTTACAGTTGGCCTCCATATCCATGGATTCAATCACCCACAGATTGAAAATATTTTGAAAATATATAAATTCCTAACTCAAACCTTTGCCATTTGATATAAGGGACATCATTTTATTACGCCACTGCACTGAATGGGACTTGAGCACCCATGGATTTTGGTATGCATGTGGGCCTGGGGTCCTAGAACCAAAACCCAGTGGATACCAAGGGCCTCTGTACATGTTTCTTCAGAGGGGGCTTGCCATTGCCATCCTCTGAGGCTGAGAGAGTGTGACTTGCTCAAGGTCACCCAGGGAGTTTCATGGCCAAGCCGGATACACATTATGTGTTATTTTGCGCAGGGCACAAGGGGCTATTCACTTACCCCATGCGTTCTGTCCAAAACCTCCCCTCTGCCAGGAACATGCCAAGGGGTCAGTTCTGTGGCTGGTCAATGACTGGTAAAGAGGAGATGTCATTGAGGAATGAAGACGGCCATCCATCCCCGCCATAGAGCAATGAACCCCACCATTTGGAAACCATATAACATTGGTTATATGGTCAGTCTTCTCCACTCCTTTCTTTCCTTCCCCAGCCATCTAATGGGACTTTACAGCTGTTGGAGGGATATGGAATTGCAAATGTGGATTGCTATGCTTTATGCTCCTGATGTGACCTCTTGGCCCAGAAGTTCATAGAAGCCTTTCCTCACCTGGTGCCCTCCAAATGTATGGAGAATAGAACATGAAGAGGCTGGTTGAGGATGGTGGGAACTGTAACCCAGCATCTCTAGAGAGCACTATCCTGAGAAAGGACTTTTTTGTACTATGCTCTATGCACATGATGTGACATCATGGTCCAGATGTTCATAGAAGCCTTTCTTCATCAGAAGTCTCCAGATGCATGGGGAACACAACACGAGGAACTTGGTTAGGGATAGTGGGAACTGTAATCCAGCATCTCCAGAGGGCACCAATTTGATAAAGGACCTTTTTGTACTATGCTCTATGCTCCTGATGTGACATCATCACCCAGAGGTTCATAGAAGGCTTTCCTCACCTAGTGCCCTCCAGATATATGGAGAATATAACATGAATAGGCTGGTTGGGGATGGTGGGAATTGTAACCCAGTATCTCTAGAGAGCACCAGTTTGAAAAAGGACCTTCTTTTGTGCTGGTTGCCCAAAGCATTTAAGCTCTGCCGAAATGGACAGCAGGAGAGACAACGGCTGCATCTTACTAGACTGGGCTTTTACCTGTTACCAAGGCACCAAGGAGAATTCATAAGGACGTCTGCCATCGGTGATCTATCTCTCTGCACATCAGACTCTTGATTATGGGAAGGGGATAATGGCTCTTGCTGGGCCCACAGCTGGACAACCTGATGGATGGCCTGGTGGCCCAGAGAGGGATTAGAGCCAGAAGAAGAGTTAAGAGCTCTCCAAGTGAGCAGATCGGAGATCCATCAGGTTCAGCCTGACATCCTTTTGCCTTGGGGAATATTAATGCCGCCATGTTCTGCCTTTTTGCGTGCCCCGCAACACACACCCTGAAAGACTGCTTCACATATCATGGCTTTTCTCCTTAACTTGAAAATAAATAATGCTGCACAGGAATAATATGAATCCCACAGCAAGAGAAGAAGGGGGATGTTTCAGTTTAGGAAAGGTTTATAACCGATGTCATGAGGTCCAAAACATGCAGCAGAAATAATCCGGCATTAGACCGCTTTAACTGCCTTGGCTCAGTTTGCTAGAGAATTCTGGAAACTGTAGTTTTGTGAGACATTTAGCCTTTTCTGCCAGAGAGCTCTGGTGCCACAGTAAACTATAATTCCCAGGATTCCCTAGCACTGAGCCAGGGCAGTTAAAGCGGTCTCAAATTGGATTATTTCTGCAATGTGTCTTGGACCAGAGACCCTAGTCCTCAGGCCCAGGGGAAGGAATCCCAAGGTGACAGTGCTGCCTTGAAAGATGTGTGTCTGTATATGTTGTGTACAATTTTCCTTCTCTGTTAGATTTGGGCTGGCATTCTGTTATTGACATGCATGCATAAGTCACACTGAAGTCTTTTGTAGACTTCAGCCTACTTCCTCAGATGCATTTGATGTCGAAATGCATCTGAGGATGTTCAAATGCATCTGAAAAAGTAGACTTGAGTCTACTTAAGTCTATGAAAGCAAACCAACTTCTACCAACTTCTTTTTTATTTATATTTATTTTATTTTCAGGATTTATATCCCGCCTTTCTCCCACAATGGGATTCTACAGACTGACATGGCTAGATCTTTGTCCAAATCCCACCTGGAGACAGGCCACAAAAACCGGAAACTTGGCACCAGACCCTGAGATCTGGCAGTTCTCCATAGAGAGGCTTGCACTTTGCAATACCAGACTATGGCCTCATCTTATGGGGTCTTTTGTTTTTCAAACGGAGATCATCACACGTGTGTCGTATGTGCTGGGAGCTGCAACTCATCATGTGTGATGTGGTTTGCATGCTTATTCCTTGCAGGGAATCTATTTTGGAGGACGCCGGCCTATCTGTTTCACATATTTTTGCATGTATAGCCAAAGCATTTCCAGTTTGGAGCCTTTGCTAGGGATAGCTGAACAACAAACAAGGATGAGGGGGGTTTGCGGGGAGGTTTAGGGCATGCTAATTATTTACGGGGCACCCGTGGCCGACCGTTGGTTGCGTGATTCATGCTAGCAGCCAGAGCAATTGGTGGGTAATGTCACTGCGAGAGGCTCAGTATGGCAAGAGTGGGAGGGCGGTGGGGGGATGATGGATGGGCCATGCCAAAGAGGTAGAATTAGGTGTTGGGAACCCGGGCTTTCCAGCAGGAAAAAAATAGAAAGGGGTGGGGAGCTGGGGAAATAAGAATCATAATAAAGTCATTTATCACCCAGCGATGCTCGGCAGTCAAGCTGCAGTTCTCTGGGGAGTTGGGGGTGTGTGGAAGGGGGAAGGAAAAGATTCATGAAGAGGGGAGCAAGCTGGACTGAGTCTCTGTGTCTCTTGGTGTATGTGAGTTTGTGTATGTTTTTCAGAGCCACTGGTTTTTGAGCACCGCTTGGTTTCCCAGAGATTTGGATATAAGCATGGCACAAGGCCTAATTCTACAAGCCTCCCAAAGATGGTCCAGGGAGTGTTGGGTTTTACGCTAAGTCAACCACAGTCAAAGGGCCCTTAGGTGATGCTCTTGCTATGCGCCTCCCAAGTCCACTCCATCTTAAGGCATCCGACGGCAAAGTGGGCAAGATTTCTTTGGAGGAGGTTTGCCGTGGCTTTTCTCTGAGGCTTTGGGAGTGTAAGGTGCCCAAGGTCACCCATTGGGCTTCCATGGCTGAGCAGAGTTCGAACCCTGGTCTCCTGGAGTCCAAGTCCAACACTCAAACTGCTACACCATGCTGCCTCCCTATGGTGTGGGCTTCTGTATCCATGGATTCTTTATTCATGGAGTCAAGCATCCATAGTTTTAAAAAAGATATAAATTCCAAAAAGCAAACCTTGATTTTGTCATTTTATATATCAGGGACGCCATTTTACTACACCATTATATTTAATGGGACTGGAACATCCACAGATTTTGATATCCACGTGGGGTCCTGGAACCAAACCCAGTGGATACTAAGGACCCAATGTTCATTCACAGTGTATTACCATATATACTTGACTATAAGTCGACCTCATGTATAAGTCAAGGGCAAGTTTTGGGTCCAAAAATATGGATTTTGCTATGACCCATGGATAGGTCGAAGGTAAAATTTAGGGCCATATAGCAAAGGATCTAAAGGATGAAACAAAGCAAAACAATGTCAAAGAACTTACAAATTTCCAGCAGACGTAACTCTTTCTGCTTATTCTTAAGGCTGGATAGATGAGAGTAGATGAGGTTAGTGCTTCCACAACAGTTTATACTCTTGCTTTTCACCAGGGGATGGTTCCTTCTTTTAAATAAGAGTTAAGATACAGTACTTACACTGACTCATGGATAAGTCCACTCAGGTTTTTCGGGTCAATTTTTTGACCTAAATACAGTATTTGGTGCCATGAGATCTCTTAAACTTGACTTCTTTTAGGGTAGGGGTGGGATTCATGTGGCCCTCCAGATGTGGCTGGACTACAATTCCCAGCATTCCCCACAATTGGCTGTGCTGGCTAGGGGCTGCTGGGACTGGCAGTCCATCTGGAGAGCCACATGAAAGCTTAGGGTTACAGCATGTCTTCATCTCAAAACCTGAAACACTTCCTTTATGGACTGCAGTTTTCAGACTATTCCAAAGAGTTGGTCCAAAAAAGTAACTTTCCCAAAGCCCTATTTAATTGGGCTCTGCTCAGAGGCCATGCTGTGCAATGGTGTGATTTATAGGGCAGGGGGAACCTTGTTTCCCACCCACCCATCCATCATGCCCCATTTTCCCTGCAGTTCAGATCCCATCCTGTTAATCTTTTGGAGATCATGAAGGGAAAATCCTTTTTTTGGGGGGGGGGGGAATTTCCCAGAATTCCTCAGCCACCTGAGAGATTCTGAAAGCCGCCATCCTCCAAAGGAACTTCTTCCACTGCTGTGGAGCATATGTATTACCGTATATATGTATATAATGCATAGCAGGGTGTTGTTTGTTTTTTTATAGAGCAGGTTGGTGTTTAGTTTGTTTTGAACGTCTGTATTTATTTATGTGATTTTTAATTGGGTGTAGATGTATTTAAAAGTTTGGACTATTATTGAGATTTTAAATGTTTTGCCTGCATGCCACTTTGGTTGGCATATAAAATAAATAAATAAATAACATTGGCCATCTTGACCACACTCTTGATGCCTCTTGGCCACATGGGTCCCAGTTTCCATCTATGCAATGCTGGTGGATCTGTGCTAGGCCCAGAGAAGCTGCACATTGAAGCCTGGGATGGATCTGAGTCGCCGGGAATGACAAAAGGCTTAAGCAGATGGGTGAAGGGCAGCTTTTTCCTTTCTCCCCCCCCCTGCTCCCCCAGCCACAACCTCACATGGTCTCTGGGAAGGCTTTAAATACAATGCATGGCTATCCCTGGTTCAATCACAGGCTAATGAAGCCACATTAATCATCCAATTATACACCTGTCAGGCTGGGAACAATAGCGCAAGGCGCTCTGAATGAAAGTGGGGGCATCTGAGCGCACTGGGCCCCCAGAGGCAGATCAAATCCAAGGAAGACAATAGCAAACAAAACACAGATGACCCCGAAGCAGGAGGGAGATGGAACCACAGCGAGGGGGGTGTTGAAGCTCATGGAGAGTTTTGACTCCAAAATTGTAACATAAAGAAAAAGGGGGCACCGAACCCCCAGTTGTGGGTCTTCTGTCCAAGGCCCAGGAGCCCCCTTGCCAGCTGTTGAGCCCTTCCTTCACCTGCCAGTCAGAGAACAAAACGCAAAAGGGGAAGAATTGGGTAGCATTCAAAGATATAGCTGTGTGAGTCTGCAGAATCAATATGCAAAGAGACCTTGTTGTAGCACTTTTGAGATGAACTGAAAGGAAGACGATGGCAGCATGAGCTTTCCTAGACTTAAGTCGACTTCCAAATGCATCTGAGGAATGAGATGTAAGTCTACAAAAAGCTCATGCTGCCAACTTCTTTCTTACGGGAAGGTTTGAGAGCGCTAGGAGGAGAAAGTGTGTGCCTTCGAGTAGTTTCCGATTTATGGCAAACCTAAGGCCATGTTGTGGGGTTTTCTTGGCGAGATTCGTTCACAAGAGGTTTGCCTTTGCCTTCCCTTGACGCTGAAAGCATGGGACCTGGCCAAGGTTACCTAATGGGTGCCATGGCTGAGCAGGATTCGAACCCTGGTCTCCAGAGATATAGTCCGACACTCAAACCACTGCACCATATTGGCTCAGAAGGAGAAAGCTACCATTCCCTATATGGCTGGATTTTCTGAAATGAAGTGGGTCCTTGTTATCTGCTGGGGTGTGGTTCCAGAGGTCCAAAAACTCCATACCAAGCAAATCATGGTATGGAGTTGGACCCAACCTCTGGTCCGAAGGTCCATACCAAGCAAATCGTGAATGGCTTCCCTTTTTGTTCCTCTTTAAACCACAGGCTCAGGAGTGCCAACAAAGGTGGCAACTGTCCTGTAATGTCTTGTCTCATGCCAGCTGCCTGCAGGCTGGATGAATATATACACAGATAGATGCATTCACACTCTGCAATGTCCACCCTGGCAATAAACTCCCGCTTTGGTGAAAACATGTATAATCGCTGGGAAGTCATAAATATTCTCTCTCGAAATCTATCACCTCCCAGCTCCGTTCTTTATTGCGATCCTGGATGGGAGGAAAGCAGAATTGTTATGTCACCTCTATTAGACTGAATACCAAACTTGATTGCGGTGCATTTTTCAACCGTATGAAATTAAATAATAATAGGAAAAAAAGGTACGTTCTTCGACACGGTGATAAATAGGCTCCTATATTAACATGCGGAGTGGGCCCTCCATGAAGGCAGAGCAAGAAAACAGGAGGAAAGATAGATATTCTAGGTCACATGTCGAGACAGAGAAAAGGGGTTATAGATTGATGGTCAGCAACTGGCAGCCTTGAGTCTAAACGGCTTGATGCCAGAAAGGTAAAAACCAACTAAGGTTAAACAAAGATGCAAAACCCCACAAGGCCAAATGACACTAAGTCCAAGATCTTTCATTGGGGTGGTATAAAATTAATTCCCAGTGCGGAATTATGCATTAATTTTGCCATTAATACTATCATTGTTGTTGTTGTTGTTACTCCACTTTTCTTCCCAACATGGGGGCTCAAACTACAAATTAAAATGATTACAACATAGATTTTGACCTACAAAGCCCTAAACAGCTTGGGGTTTTCTCCAGTATGCCAAAACCTGAAACCTTCAGCAGAGATCCTGTTGTGTGTCCCAAGGCTAGTTGTCGAAAGATGCTGCAAGGCTAGTTGGGTGTGATCATGTAACAGGACTCTCTCTTTAGCACCACCCAGACTGTGGTATGCCTTGCTAAGAGATCAGTGTGTGCAGATATGTTGTAGCACCTTTGAGACTAACTAAAGAAAGACGTTGGCAGCATGAGCTTTCGTAGATTTAAGTCTACGGCTCAAGTCACCAGTTGCATTTGAGGAAATAGGTTTGGGTCTACAAAAACTCATGCTGCCAATGTCTTTCGTTCATTTAGTCTCAAAGGTGCTACAAGATCTCTGTAGATACTGATTCTCCAGACTAACACGGTTATATCTTGAATTCTTGCTAAGGGATGTTAGGTTGGCGTCATCTGTTTCAAGCTTTTGATGGGCAGCTAAAAGAATGTCATCCTGCATAGCCTTTGGTATTCGAAAGTGCTCAGGCCCACAAAAACCCACAAAAAACTATGGATGTCAGGCATGAAAGCCTTTGACTTCACAACTTGGTCTGTGTTTCCAAGCCTGCTTCCTTCATATTGGCTCATTTTCTTTGGATTCAATATGTAAAAGCCACTATCTAGCAGTCCATCCATTATTACTTGCAGCCTCCTCATATCCTCTTTGCACACATTTTAAAAAATCAGATACGTAGTTCATGTTGTGTCCAAAGAGCATCCAAAGAGACTGAACTCTTTGCTGTTCATGGATGTATTTTACACACACAAACACAAACACACAGCCATGTGATTGCCATAGAACCAGCAGTTTGCTCAGAGTGACTAGTGGGCTGATTCCAATGTTGAATCTAGAGCGCCATCTTATGGCTGGAGCTTTGATTTGCATCTTGAAGTTTTGGATACCTCCTTTTCAGGGAACTGAGGAGCTTTGGGATTCAAATGTGAAATGTTTCTCATCATGGAGCTGGAGGGAGGCCCAAGTCTTGTGATGTAAGGTTGTTGTTGTCAAATCAGCCCCAACGTATGATGCCCTATGAATGAGATCTCCAAGACACACTTTTATTAACGCTCATGTCTTGCATATTCAGGACTGTGGCTTCCTTGTAAAGTGGACTTCCACTTTTCCAACCATCACACCAAGTATTATAATCTTCTCTAATGCACCATGTTGTCCCTTGATAGGGGATAGCCTCAATTTAGTCATTTTGGCTTCTGATCCAGGTTCATTGTGCTCTTGAATCCATTTACAGTTGACCTTCCACATTCACTGGGGTTAGGGGCACAGGACCCCATAAAAGTGGAAAACCGCAAATTGAAAAATACTAATTTTTTTAACCTAAGAGAATACCTCTCTATGAATAGCTTGGTCCTCCAGGGCAACTCTATGGCTAACATCTGCCAGAGGTTGAGTACAGAATTGCACTGGAGAGCCTACAAATGCCTAGAGAATTGTTCTTTCTAGGAATCTCTAGGTCCTCCAGTGTGACCTTTGTCAGAAGTTGACTGTAGAGTTTCTAGAGATTCCTAGAAAGAGCATATTAATAAAATCCGTGAATAATCAAACCCACACAAGTCAAAGCAGCAAATGTGGAGAGCCAACTGTATTTGTCTTTTTTGGCAATCCATGGGTTCCATAGAACTCTCCTCTAGAGCCGCATTTCCAATGAGTTGATTCTCTGGCCCCATGAAAAAAGAGTTCAGGGCTTCTGTGCTTTTAATCGGGAATTCCAGCAGGAGAAGCTTGCATGAAAAGCTGCCCCTGCTGACATTTCCTCTTCCATGCAACTATTAAAGATAGAGGTGTCCTGACCTTGCTTTTCATGCAGCCACAGGTTGGGAATAGCAATAAAGGAAGAAGGCGGTTGCGATGCAGTGCAGCTAGGTTTGAAGCTGTCTCATGGCACTTAGATCACAGCGACTCAGTGGCCACCAATGGCTTCTATGTTAATGGAGTAGTGAGCCGACTTCGAGTTTCAGCCTAAACTTTCTAAGAACTATCCAAGGTGCTTAATCTATTCTGAAGGTTACATTCAGTATTTAGGATTAGAGTTTGGATTAAAATTTGGAGTGGATTGACCAGCCATTGGAGCATTAGAGGATCTCTCCATGGTGCGGACACTAATTGGGGGGATATAGGCCTCAGTACCTGGGTTTGTCTATCAAGAAGCTGGGAGGAAGCAGGCCACACTGCCTGCCTTGAAATCCCTGAGTGCCATCTTAACTGACAACATCTCAGACAGAATGTAGGCCTGCGACTCTAGTGTCATCCCCATTTTTCTCCTGTATAGTTTTAAAGCATCTTTGCTGGACAAAGAAGTCAGTGAAGTTTGGAAACCTTGCACAGTATATTTTATGCTTTGGAACTGGCCCAATAAAAGTATTGCTGCTTGTGGGTTTTGGATTTTGTTGTATTTTGCCGCTTGCCGAGGCTTTTGCTGTTGCTGTTATTGTGTGCCTTCAAGTCATTTCTCACCTGAATATATTTCCTTCTGAGAAGGAAATATATGTTGGGTAAAAATAAGTCATCTTAGCCTTATGCTACCATCTAGTGGTCACTACCATTATCCTTAAGTACACATTTCCTTCTTTAAAACTACAGATCTCTGCAAGGCCTGTTGTGACTTGGCTTAGTTCAAAGAACCTTGTGAGATGGAAGGCTATGTGCCCTATATAGATGGTCCTCTATGTGAATGGCTTTCACACAGTCCTCTCTCTGAATGGCTTTTTGTGAAAGGATGCCCAGTTTAAAGAAACCTTTAAGAAGGGAGAGAGAACCAGCAAGGGCACAGCCAAAGAGAGATACACAACCCAGTCCTATAGTGATTCAATGGTGGCAAATGCCAACCTCTCACTCAGAATGAAGGCAATGCCAGTTTTAGCCAGTTCTGTGCCAACGTCATGGAGCATTGGCTCCATTTACCTCCCATAAGCCAGACTATAGCAAGGGCAAACCTACTGATAGTAGTATTTTTGGGAAGGTAGGCCAGGAGACATTAGTTACTCATCTGTAATTAAAGGGGCAATGAATGGCCTTTCATTGTCAGATTTCATTTTCGGGGTTCCCTTGAATTAACTGCATTGCTTCACCCCAAGAACCTCCCAGTTTACTTGTAGTCCTTTCCTTTCCTGACCCATTCCACCCCTCCCTTAGATCTTTTTACATCAGATCTCCTTCATGTCCAAAGCTACATTTCAGGCAGTTGGCTACTTGAAATGTGCATTATTTAACATACATGAATTTTCCATTTGCCGATGTGGCGTGCGAGGGATCTCAGGATATACCCCAGAGGATGCTATCCAAAGAGGGACCAAGGTACAAAGCCAAAGAGAAGTTGGTCTTGAAAATAACCAGACTCAGTGAAATTTGAGGAGGGGGAATTCTCCCCAGTTCAAAATAAAATGTATTCATGAAGTTGTCCATTTCCTCTTAGAACGCAACATGCAAAGAAGGCCGTTGGCATGTGGCTGTCTGCAAAATGACGAAACAGACAGAATCTACCTGAAGCAAGTGAGAGAACCACAATGATTATTTTTTAAAAAATTGAACGGTAGAAAGAGCAAAAGTACCAGAAAACAAGAAAAGAGACGTCCGCTGGGTAAAGATTTCTTTTTTTCTTTTGTGCCCCTGCCCTGCCAAGCAGAAAGAAGCTACAAAGTCTTTGAAAGTGATCTTCCATCATATGCCAAAGAGGAAGAAGTGTTAAGAAAACCAGATATTAAAAACAACACTTTGGAGTCCACCTCAACCCACCGTTTGACCGGTTTAGCATTTCCGCAGTCCAGATCTGGTCTCTAGGATACATTAGAAAATTGTTCTCCCCCGTTTTAGAGTTTCTTAAGAAAGTCAAATGGGGATATGAGGAAGGATAGGTGATTTTTAAAATAAAAAGGAGTCCAAATCATGGGGCTATTTGGATGCACAATCTTGCTCCTCTGAGACAAGCCTGGCCCCATGTTTGGAAAGGGAGAGAGAAGATTCCTCTGGTGCAAAGAGTTCCCCATCTTCTTTGGAGGCAAGGCAGCATCTGCAGCTGCGTCAAGAAGATGAGAGGGAACCAAAAGGACTGGAGTGATGGACCTCCTTGTGTGGGATCAGTCCAAAGGAAACATTCGTCCCATCTCAAGAGCTTCCCCTGGAAATGTAGGAGAAAACT
Source organism: Sceloporus undulatus (assembly GCF_019175285.1). Taxonomy (NCBI): domain Eukaryota; kingdom Metazoa; phylum Chordata; class Lepidosauria; order Squamata; family Phrynosomatidae; genus Sceloporus; species Sceloporus undulatus. Next base: position 119,245 of record NW_024802946.1, read on the forward strand.
ATTTCAAATACCACAGTGGCTGCTATGGCCTTCAGACCCATTCATCCACATGCCTTATGGCTTTCTTCCTCCTGTTTCCCTCTCTCAGTGGAAGCTGATGGCTTCCATGGCAATGGGGAAGTGAATTCACTCTGGGTTTTATGTCATTTTCCAAAAGAACTTTCCAAGGTACAAGTTGAGTCTCTCTTATCTGCTGGTTTTCTCTCCTGTGCAAATAACCACATTTCAAGGCAACGTCTTAGACTTAGATGCCTTTGAATGAGATATGGCCAGGCTCCTCTGTTCTGGTCATCCTGAAACCTTGGGGCTGATTAATATTTTTATAAGACTGACCCATAAAACATGGTGCTCTGTCTATGGGTCTGGCTGGATTAAGTCTTACTTAGGCCCCACTATACCTCCAAAACTATTCAACTAGATTTCTCTAGGCTAGAGGTGGGAAGAGTTTTGGTACCCATCCCAACATAGCAGGCAAGATGGCTTTGTGGGCTAGACTAGAGATGCCCATGGAGCAGATTGGGCCCTTGAGCCACAAGTCCACCTTTCCTACTTTAGGTGTTGCCCTTGCAAATGGATGGATCCAGTTGTAGTCAATATTTTTGAACTCTGAAACTGGCAAACCAAATTGAGAGGAAGCATCACGATACAGAGAAGGTAAGAGATAATCTTGTGTCCAGTTGGCTTCCTTGTACTCGTACTTTCTAATAAATGAACCAGCCCTACAACATTGTTACAATGCATTCCACTCTGGTTTGTATAAAACACCCCACCGAACACCTAATGATTTGAAGTGATCCCAGACGGGGAAAAGGGTTGTAGCCTTGCTATGGACTCTATGTGAAACTTGGATCTGTGCAAAATAAACAGCCTTCCACTGCCTTTCTCCACATCAGATGGGACCTGGAAAAGTGTGGTTCTGTCATGGAACTACCACTGCCCCAGAATTATGCCACATTTGTATCTATGGAGGACACTTCTCAAAAGGGTCTTCTCTGCGCACTCGCATAAAACAAGAAAGAAAACGGCATGGCTCTTTATCCATAATATCTTTTGACAAAATGGTCTCCCTGGCAGATTGTTTTCTGATCAGGGCTTCCATTTGGGACACAATTCTTAAAGGTGCTGTGCTGGTTATTAAATAAGTGGGCACACTCTTCTTCTGTTTGTCAGCTACAGAAAGATGGGCAGTTGGGGTGCAGAAATCAGAGCTTGGAGATGATCTTTGCACGGTTAAGCAACCTTCACGTAGAAGGACAACTAAGCCAAGGCCATCTCTGAACATGTCTACAATTTCAGTTCATTCGACAACTCATTATAATCCTTCCTTTGCAAAAGATGGCTTCCATTGTTTCTCCACCAAACCCTGACCAGAAGACATTCGGTCACTTTGGTCACTGTGTTCTTCTGATATAAGGTTACTATACTACCTGTTCCTGTACTTACTGAATACTATTGGCTGTATCTACAGAGTGGTTCCAACACATATTCTGAATGAAGATCAATGTCCAATTGTTTCGGTCTCACAGGCATTCATAGAGACTTGTTCGCTTGTAGAAAACAAGGTCTACTAGGATGCGGAATCATAATGCCCGGCAGTTGACTTTAACACACGTTAGACAAAATGGTACTCGACAAAGAGAAATTCGGTTGCCTGGGAAGAAAAAAATGATAGAGAAGAATCAGATGACCAATGGCAAAACTGTGTTCTCTCGGAGTCTCATGTTCTGTAGCTGTAAGTGGACATCCATCATGTAATACCACCCCAGGAGGATTTCTTTCAGCAAAGTAGTAGCCTCAATTCCTACATTTTGGCTTCAGAACAATGTCTTCTTTTTGACCAGTGGATCCCAGATGCCACGTAAAAAGTCGTATTTGATTGGCTGGATCATGTGTTACTTCCCACATCTATGACACCAGTCCCAGTATAGGATGGGTCAAGAACATTGGTGCCACACTTCAGAATTAATGTAGTTTGGCATCACTTTAACTCTCATGGCTCCATCGTATAAAATCCTAGGATTTGTAGTTTGTTATGCTACCAGAGCCCCTTGACAGAGAAGGCTAAGTATCTCACAAAACTACATATTTCAGAATTCCATAGTATAGAGCCATGGCAGTTAAAGCGGTGTCAAACTGCATTAATTCTACAGTGTAGATGCAGCCAAAGTGAGAACTTCCCAAATTATCCACTCATATGCTGGTCATGGAAATATTATGTTTTTGGACACTAACTCCCCAAACTCCCCCAGCCAGGATGACAACTAGTAATCCAAAGAGATGCAGTCCAACCCCCTGCTTTGACCTCTGTAGTCTCTGAATACAAGTTTAGTGTGGAATGAGCAAAAAGGCCACCATGTTAATGCTGGGGAAATCAAAGGAGGAAGGTGCTGTCTTCCTTAAACAAGGGATACATACCATTAATTTAACACCTTTTGTCACTGAGAGCAAAGCAGGAGTCAAAAGCGTCTTAAAATGGTTGTTTGGACCCAAGTCACTGCTGATATGCACAACCTCACCAAAACAAACAAAGAAACAAAAGAAATCCTGGAAATGCTTTGCCTTGTCCCTCCATCTGCCTATCCACCCGCCTTCAAAAAACCCACAGAATTAGGAGTGGGGTGGGAGCTATGCTCAAAGTCCCTTCCTTTTTGTTGCATTGAGCTTGAGCAAAGTGGAGCCCATCTCTGGTTTCTCTTAGCGTAACCCCAGTTCAGTTAACCTGCTGTTGTTTTTAAAACCACAAGAAGACTATCGAAAACGTCAAATTGTAAAAGAGAGAGAGAGAAGAAAATGGCACAACTTCCGTCACTGCTGATGTAAGCGTACCACTCTGGGAGGCCGTCAAATACATGTCTCTCCTATATCAACAAGAGAAAGAAGAGACCCACTTCTGAGTAAACATTGGAGGGAAAGAACCTCTCTTTCCCTCTGATTCTGTGGTTCTAGGTGCAGTTGAAAAGTAGAACCATTAAAGGGCACCTTAGCAGACATGTTAGAAGGTATTTGGTAAGGATGGGCAACAATTGGGCGTTAGGACAGTACACACATACACACGCACACGCACACACACCCTGGTCCATCCCTCTTGGCTTGCACACTAGTTCCTATGTGTGAGAGAGGTCCCAGGAATGTAGCCAGTCCTTGTTACTAGAGTCAGATATGAAAGGAGAGGAGAGAAAAGAAGGGCTTCCGGTTTGGAGTGCGAGAGTGTTGGAGCACTGGAGTAGACACCAATAACAATTAGGAAGGGGAGGATTGTTGTCAGATATCGACAAGTTGGCTCAGACTTAGGGCAACCTTATGAATGAGAGACCTCCAAGACTGTCCATCAGCAGCAGCCTTACTCAGTCCCTGCAAACTCAGGGCAATGGCTTTCTTCATGAAGTCTATCCACCCATTGTGCAATCTTCTTTTCCTGGGCAACAAAATTAAAGGAAGCCTCTGCTCCTGGGGTTTGGAGAGAGGGCATTCTTTGTCTCACAAATATGGAGGTTTCAAAAGTAAAGAAAGGATGCTCAGAAAGCTGAGGATGGGGGATAGGAAGGAATGCAGCCTGCAGTGTCTTTTCATCAAAGGCGCCCTTGTGGTCCAGAGTTTTGTCCCATGCCCTGGCCTAAACCTTGGGGTGGGTGGTTCCTTCAGAAGCCTGAGATGTGGCAGTAGGCTTCAAGGCTGGCAAAGAGGATGTAGAGGAACCAGAGGCCCATGAAGAGGCAAGTGGTGAGGATTTTGGCGGTTCGGGGCCCCCCTAGCTCACCGCCTATGTGCGGCCGGCGGCGGTACATCAGGACGCTGATGCAAACGAAGGCGAAGATGGTGAAGAGAGTGACGGAGAAGGCCAAGGTGCCCGTCTGCACCTCAAATGTTTTGCCTTGGAAGGCCCAGTAAATGGCAGCCACTGACCAGGCCACTCCCAGGCCCAGGAAGACGTTGACCGCATTGCTTCCTGTCACGTTGCCAATGGAAGCGTCGGCGCACTGGTCCTGGAGGGCAGCCACTTTGCTGGCGAAGGTGTCTGGGAAAAGAGGAGAGCCATGAGGAGATGTGAGAAGAGGCAGTAAAACTTGGGGGGAAAAAAAGGGTCCCGGGGGGGGGGGCGGGGGGGGGGGGGGAGTGGTAGGGAAAAATGAGGGCCTTGACCCCAAATAAGAATTCTGCTCCCCAAAGTGACATTTCCCTTTAGCCCCCATATTTCCAGCATTTCAGAGAGGGAAACACTGAAAATTGTTCACACCTAGAACTCTTCTATTTGCTAACTTCACATTCCCTGGGTCCGACCCTCATATCTGTGGAGGACATGTTTCCAGACTTACTGCAGATAGCGAAAACTACAGATAATGGCAAAGACTGTATTTCTGCTGGAAGCTGACCATAGGGTCATACTGGAGGACCTCCAGATGTCCAGAGAGATTTCCACCCCCAGATGCAAGTAAATGAAACAGTGAGTAAATGAAACATTTACAGGGGATTGGTCTGTACTGTTCTTTTTTTTAAAAGGCGCTTTCCAACATCTGAGCTATACTGTTCTGGGAGGTTTCTAATACCTGGAATGGAGGTGCCCAAGGCCACAAAGACAACGGCGTTGACAGAGTCCTTGAGGCCGACAGTGCAGCCAAAGTGAGAGGCCAAGTCTCCGATGAGGGCGGTCAGCATCCCAATGACCAGGATGCTGACGCTGAAGCAGGCCCAGCCATTCCAGTATTCGGTGGGTGGCACACAGGCAAACAGGACCTTCCAGAAGACGGTCAGGAAGTGCATGACGTAGTCAAAGCAGGACGGAAGCCGCTCCTCGCGGCCGTCTTCTTCATCCTCCTCGTCGCCTAGGAAAGGGACAAGTCTAGGTTAGAGATGTGAGTCTGGGTTAGAGAAGGAGGAAAACAAGGGCTGGGCAGTGATAAAAAGAGTTTGTAAAGAAAAAGCTACATTGAAAGAGGCTTTCTTAACTAGATTCCCTGTAACTGGTTTATTTTAGCATGAGCTTTCAGGGATAGTAACCCACACACAGAGATACACAAAAGCCCACAGAAACACATACTAAAATACAAAGACATAGCCGTGTTAGTCTGCAGAATCAGTACGCAGAGAGATCTTGTAGCACCCTTGAGACTATCTGAAAGAAAGAAATTGGCAGAATGAGCTTTAATATACTTCAGTCTACTTTCTCAGATGCATCTCAGATGCCTCACAGTTGGCGGGTGACAACTTGGAGTAGCAAACCTTTCTCTTGCCAGTAGAAAGACAGAAAGGAGGGAGCAGTCATAGAATCATAGAAGTCTTTGTCTTGCTAGGGAAGGAGTAGGAAAAGAGAGTGCAAAAAGAAAGAGTGCATGCAAGCTTTTGAGCTTCACAGAACTCTTCATCAGACATTAAGAAGAGAGAGGAGAAAACCTGTATTAGAACAGTTGCCTCATTGGTCCTTTTAAAATGATGTGTATTTGAACTGATGTGTTTTAACGGATGCGGTGCATCTGTTAATTCTTGTTGTTCCCCCATAGATCCATGGGGAGAGGTAGGTAAATAATAATAATAATAATAATAATATAAAAAGTTCCTATTTTTTGCAAATAAAATGGGGAGAGGAGGGCACTCAAAATGGGACCGAACTTCTAACATTTGGGAGTCTGGCCAGCAGAGGGTGCAGCTGCCATAGCACATGATACATGAAAGATCTATGGCCAACATTAGCCTCTTTTTTCCAACTGATAAAGGATCACCAAGCTGCAATGAAAAGTATGTGTTAGGGGATCATCATCATCACCATCAATTCATTTACCCCTTGCCTTTTCAATAGCCTTTTGATTCAAGGAGTGTAACCACACTGCAGAAATAAAGCAGTTTGACACCACTTTAATGGCCAAGACTCTATCTTGCAGAATCCTGGGATCTGTAGTATGATGAGACACCAGAGTGCTGTGACAGACCAAGCTGGATACCGCACCAAGCTACAAAAGACTTAAGTGCTTCAAATTAGGAATGAAGGACATTATTATTCAGCCAACTCTTCATCCTATTTTTCCCCATAGCAGCTCATTAGAAGGAGGGTTGTATTAAAATGTGGATTTGCTCTCTCTTCCCCTTGTGCAGCTGGACTGGGATGCACCTGGCAAAACACTGGGGAAACTGCAGAATGGCGCAAAGCCGGAGTCTATAGATGGCTGTAGCTCTCCAAAACCACTTATCCTTCCGATGCAAAATTTCAGCCGAAGACAAGGACTGAACCGCCTCTGTGTGGGTAGGACTGTTGTGAAAATTCATCGCTGCTGCAAAGCACTTACCAAACATATCAAGTGCTCTAGACAGAAGACATGACGGAGGAATAGCTGCAAAGTAAAGTGGCGTGTTTGTGTGCGTGTGCTTGTGTCAGTAAAGAACTCCCCAAGCACCACTCTATTGTTCAGCTGCTTTTCCTTCAGCCCGGTCCCCAATTTTGTGGACTGCATCAAGGAAGGGGATCCTTTTTGGATGACAGCTCCCAGAATTTATGCCAATGATGGATCATAAGGTCAGACCTTTCTTGAGATGCCCAGATTACTTTGCGTGAGGATCACGTACCTGCGCTCACGGTGATGGCTTCAAGGAACTGCTCCCTCCAGGAATGGGTGCCAATCACCAGGGCCAGGTTTGTCTTCTTGATCAGCTTGTCCACTGTGTTCTGCAGAAGAGGGAGCAACAGAGATACATAACTGAGGTTGCTGCACATGCTACGCAAAAGGCAGAAGTCATGAATTTTCCCTAGTAAAATATTTACCTAACCAGGGTTGCTGCTCTCACTCTCCGGAGACATGGAAAAATAACAGCACCCTCATTCCACCCCTCCAAAATAGCAGGAATATGGCTAGACTTGGCTCTGGTCCCCTGTTCCATCGGTTGTTGCACAGTGCTGGCACCTTCTGCTCCTTGCCATTGTGTGTGTTTGTGTGTGTGCCTGGCAATTTATGTCAACCGCATGAATTTCAGGGTTGGGATAGAAGGAGCCCTGTGAATCTGAATGCTTCTCTTCTTACCTTGAAATCATAGGATTCCTCAATGATGACTTCAAGGCGGGAGTTTTCCCCAAGGATGGGCTTTCCCATCTCAGCAATCCGCCGGGCCTCCTCCTCTTCGGCAGAGAGTTTTTTGTCAGCATCTACTGGTTTAGGGAAAACACAGCATGAATGACAACAAAGAACACTGCAACACCTTTAAAACTAATCTATTTTTGCATGGGATTTCACAGATAAACAGCCCTTTTCCCCTGGCACATGCAGGCCAGACTTTCCCCTTCAAATACACATATGTTTGGGGTGGGATGTAGACTAGAATCTATAGAATAGAATCATAGAATCATAGAGTTGGAAGAGACCGCAAGGACCATCCACTCGTTCAAATGGTGAAAGACATCTATGTGATTTTCTTCACCTACATATCTTGCATGCAGCATGCTTCATTTTGGATTGGTCACTGGGAAGATAAACATGGACCTAATTTGCAAGTTTAATCATGTGCATCTCTGCGGAAATTCCATTGTTGAAGAGGAAATGGATTAATCCATGGGAATAGGAGTTGCACGTTGTCTTAACCATGGACTACAGCCTCAAGTCTATTGTCCTTCTAGAAACATAACTAGGGGGGAGTTTTAACCAAAACAGAGGCAGTAGTTAAGAAGACTAAGACTCAAAAAGGCATAGTATTTCTGATTTCTATACATGATTGTGAAAGCTGTACAGTAAAGAAAGCTGATAGGAAGAAAACCAACTCCTGGAGTTCTATAGACTGACACCATGGACTGCTAAAAAGACAAATAAATAGGTCTTAGAGCAAATGAGGCCTGAATTCTCACTAAAGCAAAAACAACTAAGCTGAGGTGGTCATACTTTGGACGTTGCTCATTGCTTTTCTGTTCCATTTTATCATTGTGTTATTTGACATGGCAGCTGGGGATGGGAGACCCCCAAGATCCCTTCTCATCAACTATACTGCTCAGGTCTTGCAAACTCAGGGCTGTGGATTCATTGACTGAATCAATCCACCAGTAATGTAGTCTCCCTGCTTACTGCCTTTCACTTTACTAACCATTATTGTCGTTTCCTATAACTTTTTTAAAAAAGGATTCCATCAATGCCATTACCATTTATCGACGAGGATCAACTATTTGCCAGTGCATTCGGTTTTACCAATTTCTTCCCCGAGATTGCAGAAACGCCCACTGTGCGTTCCCAATTACACAACAAGACCATCAGCAGGCACATTGGCAAATGCACAGATGGTTGCACAATGCTGCTTATCAGCAGAAGGGTGGTGCAGTGCAACCACTATGTAACTACGGGAGTGCAGACTTAACACAATGCAAGCATAATGCCAGATCCGTGAATGCAGCTTCTGGGGAAATGCAAGGATGCTCTGGTGGTGGTTTCTCCATCCTTCTCTCTGTCTGGATGTCTCTCATTCTTGCTCTCTCTCTCACACACACACACCTTTGCTGGATACTTGCATCTTTAGACCCACAGTCTTTGCAAAAGAAGTCTGCCTTCTCCAGACCTCCCTCTTGACCCTCCCAACCATTTCATCCCAATCTCCCTGCTAGTCCTCTCCCCAGACGCAGGTTGTTTGACCCCCAGCACACCGAGAACACTTTCACACAGGTGAGAATTGCCTCTGTCTTTCGAGCCACCCCTTTGCCATCTCAGCCTCTTCCAAAACCGCATAGGTTTTCTCCCACACATTCCATCTCTTCCCCCGCACATGGCTAATGTGCCTATGCTGCTAGCACACACTTTCTCCCACGCACACTCGCTCTCCTGTGGCATTCCCCCGCCCACGCATGGCACTCCTGCGCCTTGACACAGATGTTTCATCGAAGGCTGTACTTCATCTGCTTGCAGAGCCCATGGGGCTCAGCTCCCTTTTGCTCCTCCTGTCTAGCTAGGAGCATTTGGGGATAAGGGGAATTTGGCTCCATTCCTGGAGGGAAGGCCTATTGTTTTAAGACATCGTTTCCATGAGAGATGTGTTTCTTTCCAGCACTCCTGCAAGGAGGTGTGAAGAAAATACATATGTTCTGTGTGTGTGTGTGTGTGTGTGAAAGAAAGAGATGTCCCTAATTTTCCCCAAAGCTTTTTCGTTCCCTACAAAGTCCTACCAACTTTTTCCTGGTGAAAACAATCAATACATTTGCATCCATTTTGGCACTGGGCAAATGGCTCAACATTTGTTTTTATGTATTCTTAATTGTTTTATTGATATTTGCTGTGAACCGCCCTGATCTATGGAAGGGTGGTATAAAAATAATATATTTATTTATTTATTTATTTAAAAGCAAACTGCTACAGCTCTCCTAACTTGTGTCTTCTCCCTATTAAATTTTGCCATCTTGATCTCACTCTGATGTTGCTTGGCCACAAGTGTCCCAGTTTTCATCTGGGAAATGTTGGAGGTTGTGCCGTAACCCATCCCTTCCACTAGGAAAGATATTAGGACTAGAAATTCCTCGGGAGGAGAGGTCTATAACTGTTTGTTACGGCTGGAACTTCCATGTTCAGAGGCAATATATCTTTGAATGCCAATCAAACAAGGCAAACTGCCACATCTTTCGTATCCTTCCTGGGAGATTCTAGAGGCACTTTGTTGGCTATACCTGAAAATGGAATGAAAACTGGACCAAATGGATCATTTGATTGGATGTAGCACAGTATGCTTTTGACATGTGCATGAAGTTGTACATGATTGGGAACAATCAATGTGATGCATAGGTATGGGCAGACCTTAGGAAAGTAATCTTTTGGACCACGGCTCCCAAAATAGCCCCATGAATCTTGCCCATGCCAGCTGGGGAGAGTCTTTAAGTCACAGTCCAAAAAAGTAACTTTTCCAAGCTGAGGGTATTGGGTTTGGGGCATCCTTCACAGCTGCTGCATCTCTGCCTGTTTTTTTTCCCCTTCCTGCACTAACAGGACTGAATCCAAAATTTCAAACAACTTTGCCATATACCACAAACTGAGCAAAATCCCATACTACTGTATATTCATCGAAGGTTCGAGGCTTGATTTCATCTTCTTACCATTTTTGCAAAGTACAAACTAAATACTTGATAATTGTACATTAGACAGGAAAAGAAGCCTCTTAGGAAAATTTCCAATCCTACAAACCTGCGTCTTAAACCTTGATTCAGGCTGCATTCCTGTTCTCACTTCCATGAGAGTAAACCCTGCTGAAGTGAGATTTACCTCTGAGTAAACTGCCCAGAAGGCCATTATCAGTTACATTTGGCATCCCTCTGTAAGAGGGATAGAGAAGGTTGCTTGGCTCCAGTTCCCAACATCCCCATCCAGTGTAACCAATGGTAAGGAATGATGGTAATTGTAATCCAGGGACATCTAGCTTTGGGGGGACATTGATTTCCCTTGTCCTGGAGCTATACAAGAGCCTAATAAATACCAAGCACTTAGACACAGAACGAAATGAACATATTGCGAGAAGCAATTCCAGGCTGTAAGCAGAGCATTATTAGTGGCGGTGAGTGGTGTCAAGGAATCTCATGATGTCTGATGAGATTTATATGCGCCTGCAAGAAATCCAGTGGGGATGGATGGAGTGGGACACGCAGAGCAGGTTAGAAAAGGAAGATAAGGGGTGTCAAAAGCTTACCTTGATTGAGCAAGAGGGCTGCAGTCAAGGAGACAAAGAGAGGGAAAGAAAGACAGAGAGATTATGCAGCTTTGTCAATACAGAGACAGAAAGATTCATGATCTAAGGGAGGAGAAAAGGGGGGATGGAATGGCTGTGGGGACCTGCCATCAAAGGCAATTCAGCAGGGACCTCTGGCTCAAAGCACCCTCAGCTTCTAAGGAATTGCTAGACTCCTTCGGGGACAGTGCCAGGATGCAATGACTGGGTGTCTTCCAGGGCTGGCCCTAACAGTAGCTCAGGGCAGCGGCTGGCTGTGTAGCTACTGTTAGGCCCAGCCTGGGTACATACCCAGTCATTGCATCCTGGCACTGTGAACTCTCGTCCCCAAAAGTCACTTTTCCAATCTCGGCTCCGTGTAATAAAACAGACATCCACATGCTTCTCCAGCCAACTTGCATAAATATATAGTCCACTCAGTGTTTTAAATGACAATATGCTGTCCACATATGTGCTTGAAGACCAGTGGCAGAAGGTTCTCCAATGCAAACATGGTCATGAATAGAATGCAACTGGAGGTCATGCTGAACAGTACTGGGGAAAGGGACTGATGCATTTCCTGAAGCCTTAACATTGGGATTTTATCATTGCAACAGAAGCAGCCCCACCACAGATCCTCTCCTGCTCAGCTACAAGTGGCAGAGGAACCATAGTCACCTCTGTCCTCACTTCAGATCATCTGCCTTCAGTAACTTGCACCACTTTCTTTCCATACTGTGCTGAATTCCTGACTTAGGCTGCATATAAACTGAAGAATTAATGCAGTTTTGACACTGCTTTAACTGCCATGCTATGGAATTCTGGGATTTGTAGTTTTGTGAGCTATTTAGCCTTCTCTGTCAGAGGGCACTTGTGCCACAACAAAGCGCAAATCCCAAAATCCCACAGGAAGGAGCCATGGCAGTTAAAACAGTGTGAAGTCCAAGGCTTTCATGGCCGGCATCCATAGTTTTTTGTGGGTTTTTCGGGCTCTGTGGCCATGTTCCAGAAGAGTTTATTCCTGATGTTTTGCCAGTATCTGTGGCTGGCATCTTCAGAGAAAAGAAAGTTAAAACAGTGTCCAACTGCATTAATTCTGCAGTGTAGATGCAACCTTAATCATACTTAGGAGGGAGGACCATCAAAATCAATGGGACCTGAGTTAGTCTTGACCACCAGTTCCATTGATTCCAATGGGACTACTCCTCTAAGCAGAGGTCAACAAACCTGCCTTTTTGGATTGCCAGACCCATAATCCTACAGATAGCATTGGAGGATTCTGGGAACTGCAGTCAAAAAAGGTAACTCTTCCAAGTTTCCAACCATGACTGAGTCAGGTTTCATACCATTGACCTGTCCACCACAAAACCACTGTGTATTGCAAAGGATCCTGGGTCTTGCAAAGCTACATTTTTACCACTTGATAATAGTCATACGAAGCATCCTCACAGAAAGTACTACTAGAAAGAAGCTTTAATGATGGTGCTGCTGTGTGAACCGGCTTCCAGGAACACTCCTTTATCATTATTGATCCTCTCCTGTGATGAACCTCTGAGCAACTCCTGAGATTCCCAGAAGACAGTGTGAAGCCTGTGCCTGAGTCTTCTGTTGCCCCCTTGCAAAACAGTTGTTTTTCTTTCCACTTACCTGAGATGCCCCGTTTCAACCAGCGTGGCTGCCCCAGCTCTATGAAAAAACTGTCCTTCTTCTCATATTCTTCCACATCTACAATTTTCACATAAAGGGATTTCCTGCCCAGGAGAAGAGAAACAGGGAAAGGAAGAGCATTAAAGGTCTTTCATAGCTAGGAAAGGGTTCTGGGTTTTTTAAAGTAACATTTTAAAAGTAACTCATTGTGAAGTCCCAAATACATCACTTTAACCCTACAAAAGCCACTTGTTATACGAATTGTTGCTTGTTAGTTCCTTCTGGGATGTAATGAAATTTATTTAAGTCTTTGTAAGTGCTTTTAATTTTGTGTCTTTCGGTCTTTCTAATCTGGCTTGAGTTCCAGTTCTGAGAAAACAATGATGATTATGGTGCTGGTGCTGGTAATGGAGATGATGAATGATGGATGATGATGATGACGATAGCAATACTGGTGTGGAAGCAGACATCCTAATGCAGTGGTCCCCAAACTGTGCCCTTTAAGAGACTTTGAACTTCCATTCCCAGAAGCCTCGGCCATGTTGACTAATAGTCTGGGGTTCTTGGAGCTGAAGTCCAAAATGTCTTAAAGAGCACAGTTTTGGGACCACTGTCCTAATGTGGATGAATGCTATGCTCATTCGGGGTGCTTTTGAACCTGTTGGACAACAAAAGCAACAGTGCTGAGCGTGAAAATACATGCCCAGTATTTACTATCAGATACCACAATGGAAGGTGCAGGCCATACTCAGATCATCTCTCCAAACGAAACAATTCAGCCAGGATCCAATCGAAGACCTATCTGGTTAAGCATCCCATTTCAGGGTGAACCCTATGCATCACATTTCAGACTTGCATTTTTTAAACACCAATGTGCATGGCCCTTGGGCTATGGAATCCTGCAATCCCAGGACTCCACAGCCTTGAGCCATGGGAGTGAAAGCCGTGTCAAACGTTTCCGCAGTGCAGTCACTCTTGTGGCGACCAAAGCTTAAAGTAAAAACACGTTGGAATCTCAAGATCCACATTTGGAAAATTCCTTCCGCATTCAAATCATGGGAAGGGATTTTCGACCGCGTGCCTCGCAGAGCTGAAATGTACTCATCAGACCACATATCTCTGGGTTTCACATCCTCCTTCTCCCAACATGTTCCAAAGAGCAGGAGGTGTTTCTCTGGCGGGTGAAGAGTCTGTTGGCAGCTAGATTAGGGGAAGCATGTCCCAGAAGGGATGCGGAGTGGCAGGGTGCCTTCCTGGCTGCTCCTCCGCTCTCTCTATCCTGGCCCAGCAGATGGAGGAAAGTGACGGCATCAGAAACGCAGGAGCTGCAGGCGTCAACCAAGTGAGATGGAAGGAAGGCAAAGGCAAAGGATATTGGATGCCAGGAAGATTTGAAAGCGTAGCCAGAGGTAGCTGTGTTGGCTATAGAACAAAGTACAATGACATCCAAAACTCACAAAACAGCAATAGCTTTATTGTGCAACGAAAATGCACAAAAGGCGTGATGGAAGCTTTCAGAGCTCAACTGGCTTCTTCCGCAAGCCAAGGTGTTAAGCATCAAACAGGAGAAAGAAACAAAAATGACCATCTTGGAGCCATGCGCCTACATTTTATCAAGATGTTGAATGCATACGCCTCTCTTTATGAAAGACTTAATAATGCTAAGCAGTCATCCTTCTCATCCTCATCACCTTCATTCACTGCCACTGTTCCCATTTGAATCTTGACAAAATGCGATCTGACGGATGGCCTTTGCCTCTGCACTTCTGCCCAGACACTGAGATCTGCATCAACAAGGTCTGCCAAGCCAACATGCGCAAGAAGCAGAGCTTTCTCAGTGTCAACCCCAAAATTGTGGAGCTCAGTTCACAAGCTCTTTATGTGCAAGCATCTCGCTGGCAAGTAAAGACACTTCTATTTAAAGCTGCCTTCAACTGGATTTGTAACTTTTGCAATCGAAGCAGCTTTGCAAAGTACTTTGGTACTGTGGCTGTTAGGTCTTGTATCAGTGCTGTCTTAGGATAGTATTTTGAAATGCAGTCAGGGGTGGATTTAGGGATCTTATTGATTGATTGATTGATTTTATTATATCCCACCTTTCTCCCTATATAGGGACAATCCTGACAACCTTGTGCAGAGGCAGAGTAGTAGTGTCTAAAGTCCAATCCACAATGAAGAAGTAATTCACTCTGACACCGTTTTAACAGCCTTGGCTCCATGCTAGGGAATTCTGGGAACTATAGTTGTGTGACATATTTAGCCTTCTCTATCAGAGATAGCTATAGTGCCACAATAAACTATAATCCCCAGGATTCTCTAGCACTGAGCCAGGGCAGTTAAAGCGGTGTCAAACTGGATTATTTCTCCAGTGTGGATTGGACCTAATACACTTGTGACTCTTGCAGTCTTGCAATCTACACATTTGCACAAGCCCAGAGCTTCACAACCTCTGCTGTGCCTTGCTCCCTGGTTTTTTGGGAGGCGGCGAGTTCCAGTCATCCACCATATTCGGCGGTGAAAGGCATGCATTTAGTTTCTAGCTTGAGGGATTGCAAATAAACTGATCCATGTGTGGGACTACGCAAGATAGTATTGCTGCTGATCGTGGTGCTGAAATAAGATCTCTCATGCGCTTGAACTGAACATGGACTTTGCAAAGCTGCTCAGTTTTATTTCCCGCAGACATTAAGTCCACATATGGAGATGTAAGTCCCATACTGAATTCCAGCCAAAGAATGCTATTTACAGGGGACACCAGAGAGGAATTATTGTTTTTCTTTATTTGGCACAGAACTTTATTTGTCGGTCCATCTTGGCAAACATTTCATCTTGTCTCTCTGAGAATATACCCCTTTCTGACTCATTTCCCCCCCAACTCACTTCTACAAAGTTTGTCACAGCTAATTATTCACTCCATTCCACCCACAGTTTATTTCCTCACTCTCCCCTGCATTTTTGGAGGCGAATATTAAAGTCTAACACACACACATCCTTTATACAATTGCTTATATATTTGTCATCCTGTTTCGATTCACTTGCAGACTGAGAAATCTCACGGAAAGAGATTGTCCAAAACAGGTATCTCTTTAAATGAATGGAATTGTTCTAAATCCAATTCTAGTTCCAAGAGACTCATCAAATGAAGATTACTTAAACCTAATCAGCATTGGTTTAATGGGACTGCCTTACTTAGGGTTAATAGGACTTTGTCACAGGGCACCTCCTGTACCCCCAAAAGAGAGGAAGAGTGCCTTTGAGCATATATAGAGTGCACTTCCACCTGAGCAGTAGTCACTTGATCTGCAACATTAAACCCCCAAAGGATAGAAAGCTTTCAAGTCAGAGGGAAAGATTTCCATATAAGTGTATTTAAAGCCAATGCATCATCATCATCATCATTGATAACTATAGATTTATCAACATAGACTTCTACAGAGACAGCAAGGTGTAGTGATTTCATACCGCTTGAATCTCTGCTCAGCCATGGAAATATACTGGACAGTCTTGGGAAAGAGGAATGAAATGGTAAACCTCCTCTGAACAAAACACGCCATTGGTCAGAAATAACTTGAAGGCACACAACAACAACCACAACAGTATATATATATATAGTCTGCATTAGTTGTCACCAGGCATGTTTGTTGAATCAGGTGTGAATTTGCGGCCCAGCAATGACTGCAAACATGGCTGTGGGAGAGTACAATGCAAAGCTCTGTAGGTTGCCTTTGGCTCGGTGGATCAGAATGTACACTGCTGCCTCCATAACCGAAAACATGTACATTTCTTTTGTCTCCTTCTCTTTAGATGGGCTTTTGTACTCCCCCACAGGTCACACATAGAGTTGCTCTCCATTCACATACAACTGTGTCCTTCAGGGCATTACTAAATATACAACAATCCCACATTTACAACTCCACTTACATCACCATCAACTAGATGCAACCATTGTGCATTGTTAAAAACTCCCAAAACATTCCACATGCATATCACAAATGACAGTCACATATGTCCCTAACAAGATGTGTGTCTGGCAGAGAAGAGAATTTTTTTCCCCCTTTATGGATGACAGCTCCCCAAATTTCCCAGCCAGCCTGGTCCCCTTTCCCATGCGCTGAGACCCACAAACAGCTGTCTTGGGCATCGTTCCAGGACTGCATCAGTCCACTTTTGGGTTCCAGGAGTTCAGATAAGGCTGCCGACTCTGACTGTATGTCGCATGTCTTCCAGCAATTTGCAGATGAAAACCGGGACACATGTGGCCAAGCGAGAGCAGCGTGTGGTCAAAAGGGTGAAGCTGGGCAACAAGAGGGCAAAGGTTTCTAGTGGGAAGTGCAAAACTACTGTTTTTAGCCAAGGAGCCCTGGAATTTATGCACTGACTTTAGGAAAGCATGAAGATAAGAAGAGACCCTCAAATAAGCCTACTGAGAAGATCAAGACTTTGCCCTCCCCTCTCAAACTACTTTTGCACTTTGTACTCAGTTTGCAGCAACGGAATCAAACTGGGGACAGAAGAGGAAAGCGGGAGGAGGAGCGAGAAACTGGGACATTTTAAAAGCAGCCTCTTTCTGGCTGCATCCACATTGCTGAAATAATCCAAGATGGCATCGCTTTAACTGCCATGGCTCAATGCTATGGAGTTATGGAGTTCGTAGTGTACTGAGACACTTAGCCTTCTCTGCCAGGGAGCTCAGGTGTCACAGCAAACTACAGTTCCCAGAACCCGACAGCTTCGAGCCAGGGCAGTTAAAGTGGCATCAGGATGGATTATTTGTGCAGTGCGGATGCAGGCTCTCCCTCTTCTTCTCTTTCTTGGTTCTATGAAGGCTGACCTAAGTCCCCCAAGGCTCTTCTCTAGCCCATTGGGGTCCACCAGACAAATCAATTAAAGGGAATTGACAAAGAGGAGCATGAGGAGACAGTGATGCTCAGCTGCCATTTTGAGGCGGAGGAGGAGGAGGCCTCTCTGGAGCATCCTTGCCGCCCCTTCCCATCAATAGCATTGGGGAATGGTTGCCACGGTAACCCAGATCCTTCTTGTTGACATGAAGCTCAGAGAAATCAATTACTGACAAATTACAGAGACACCCCCATCTTCCCTCGGAAAGGGAAAGACAAGGCAGAGCAATGGGAGAGAAAGCTCAAAAACATCGCAGGGAAAGCACTGCTACATTATCTATTTATGGCTTCCTATGGCCTCGGCCTGCACCCTTGTCTCCATCTGTGTCTCTGGCTCACAAAACCGTACTTGGGTCACCGCAAAGCGAGGCAGATATTTGCACCTTTTCCGAAACACGAAAAAATCTCGACCCATTGCCATGCCCCCTGAACAATGTGCCAACTGCCCCCCTAGAAAACTAAGGAAGGGGGACTGGTCTTGTCAACCCTTTTCTCAACTTCCCTGAAATTGCTTCTCACAATTTTCTTCATGCGTCATCTCAGATTTCACTTGAGGTGATAGTTGGTACTAGACGTCTCCCTTCTGTGCACTTATGATCCCCGTACCTTGGAAGTTTCAGGGGACAAAAAGCCCAGACATATGCCATATAAACCATATATATACACCATATAAAGCATATTCGTAGCTCCATCCTATGGAAACATGAGATTTGTAGTTTTGCAAGGCCTTTAGCTTTCTCTGCCAAAGAGGGCTGGTGTCACACAAATCTACAAATCCCAGGTTTTCATAGGATGGAGCTGTGGAAGTTAAAGTTGTATCAAATTTCCTTATTTCTCGCATGCACCCTAAGGTACTGAGTGATAACACATAGGCAAATCTAGTTGCTTCAGTGGATTTACTTTGGTTGGATGTAACGATAGGATCTAGTCCAATGTTTCCAAGTTCAAGTTGTATCTATCATGACTGTGGAGCTGAGGGTCTTGTGCCAGACCACATTATTTCTGCAGTGTAGCTGCACCCATATTCTCCATGTCAAGGAAAACAAAAGCCAGTGGCCCAAGCCAAGCTATCTTCCAAGGTCCAAATAAATGGAGATTCAGATGGGCTCCAAACACTGTGTCCAGTGTTGGCTCTCCCTCACCGTGGCAAAAATTATTTTGCTCCATCTAAGAAAGTTGTTTTTATTCAAATTCCTCGCTTTCGCCTGCTTGCCCACACTTAAGATCCTTTTGTAGTTTCAAATGTTATCCATCCTTCCCACCTGGCCCCTTTTGTTCTGTTTTGCTCAGCCCGGCTCTCCTTTATTTTCTCTGTCCCAAACCAGCATGTGCGCCAGACAGGCTCAGTCTGTGGGTGTACATGTGCGTGTGAGATTATGCTATTATTCAGAGAGAAGGCCTTTTCCCCCCTTAGCGCCAGACCCTCTAGGCAAAGCTGTG
This sequence comes from Sceloporus undulatus, assembly GCF_019175285.1. Classification (NCBI taxonomy): domain Eukaryota; kingdom Metazoa; phylum Chordata; class Lepidosauria; order Squamata; family Phrynosomatidae; genus Sceloporus; species Sceloporus undulatus. The sequence goes on from NW_024802946.1 coordinate 137,871, forward strand.
ATCACACATATGCCGCACCTTTCAGCCACACATAGTTTTGTCAGTGTGCACTGAAAGAGAGGTAAGGGGAAGGCACCTCTGATTCAAACCAAGATGAAATCAGGTTTAAACTGTCCTTTTTAAAAAAAATAAAGTCTCTTAAAAGCTTGCCGAACTTGGAAGTAACTAGTTTCAAATAACTAATTACTTGCAGATGGGTCAGTTCCCCAATAATGAATGTACAGTAGGTCCATGTTATCCGCTGGGGTTTGGTTCCAGGATCCCCCATGGACAACAAAATCCATGGATGCTCAAGTCCCATGAAATATAATGGAAAAGGAAAATAAAATGGAAAATCAAGGTTTGCTATTTGGAATTTATACTTTTTTTGAATACTGTCAAGCTGCGGATGCTTGGATCTGTGGATAAAATAAATCCATGGATAAGGAGAGCCGACTATATTGCATAATGAGGGTAACTTCAGAAGGAATAATTTCATTGGTGACAAAGAAGCATTAACACACATCTTTTTACTTTTGGGATTTCATTGGCACAGCGCTGGACGTACATAAAAGTACATAAATGCAATTGTGGTGATGGACAGAGGGGGGAAATTCCACTGAAAATGCTTCAAATTGAACCGATTCATTTGCCAATTTGAACCACAAGTGGGTTGTTTTGAGAGACTCCCACAGGAAACGGTTTAAACTGAATTGATTCGTTCGCCAATGTGAACCACAAGTGGGTTATTTTATTTTGCTTTACAGCAAGAAAATGCGATTGGGGCAAATGTAGTGTGAACCATGCTCTGCTGCTGAACCGATCCATCGATTTGGATCGCAAAGGGATCTATTTGTAAGTGAGTATGAGGCCCATGTCGCACCCTCATCTTATATGGGACTGAGGAGCCATTGTGCAAACTTCTATGCTACCACTGGGAGCCAAGAGTGCTTGTCAAACTGCATTAGCACTGGGCCTCTTTGCATTTGACTTTGGGTGCCATGACGGTCACATGACCCCAGTCTTTCCCAGTCTTTACATTCCCACTTCATCTGGGCTTATTTTTCTTTAACACATAAAAGAAATTACACTTATTTCAAGGCCTCCGTTGGAGGAGCAATTATTTTCATCTTTCATGCTCAGGGCCCCTGCTAACCGAGCAAAAGAAGATGAAGATGGAGCAACATTAATATTTCACGGAGTGCTAAAATATTTATCTGTGCCCAGTAACTGCATCGCAAACTGCTAGCGGGCAGATGGGGAGGGGGACACCGGAGCTGGCATATATATATATATATATATATATATATATATATATATTGTAATGGACTGCTCCGGGTTAGACCTTTTGTCAGGCTAGCCCTGCTTCTCAGAATGAAGGCGATCCAAATTTCGAACACATGACTTATTGGCAGGACTGGTGGGAAATGATAAAACCACAAGCACTGAACCCACACTCCCCAGCTTCTGGAAAACAATATAATGTGCTGGGAACGGTTGTGTGCCTCCGAAAGAGAAGATTTGATCCAAGAGTGTAGCGACACGAGGTGCAAAATGAAGACATGTAAGGTGTCTGCCCCATAATGAAAATTTCCTCCAAGGCCCAAATTTCTAGCATTGCATAGAATGGTCCATTGAAAATTGTTCACACCTACAACTTTTCTGTTTAAGAAGCCTGAATTCCCTCTGTTACTTTACCTGCCCTTTCGCTTTGGAAGTCTAAACAGTGATTTCTAAATGCTCAGCTGAAGGTACAAGTGACTGCAATGCTAGAAATTTGGGGTCCGGAGGAAAATTTCATGGGAGGGGGTTGAATTCTTATTTGGTGGGAGGCAATGTCCTCTCTTTGCCCTCCATAGCTACATCCCAAATTATCTTTGTGCACTCTTCTCTCCTCCTTTCCCTTGCAAGTTTGATCTGGGGCCCTAGGCAAGCATGACATGTGCTGTACCACTGAACTCTATGGCCCAGCATGCAACCCAATCCTTGATCTGCCAAAGATGTGGAAAGAGCTGGGAGGAAAGAGATTTTGCTGTTTAAGATGTGGCTGAGCATCAGAGGGGAAAAAATGCTTTGAATTTTTGCTGCTGGCTCACAAGGAGCAGACTCAGGAGGGAAGAGGCAGAAGAAGGGGGAGCAGTCTGTTTGGTTTGGGAAAAACTGATGCTGCGTTAATGGAGAACAATATCTGTCTGGTACCAGCTTGTCCTTGCCCCATGTATCTGTATTGGTATCAACACACTGGTATCACAAATGTGTCTGCAAATACGTATGTTTATAAAGAGATGGTTGCAAACTAGCCAACCACCTGCATGGCCCCAAAAGAGACATCTCTAGTGCCATGTCTTTATAATGTAACCGATCTTGGAAAAGGCTGCCCCAAAGGATCACTTACTAGTCAGGGAGTAGAGAGTGTGAAACAAGACACTGTCTATCACACCAACATCCAGCAGTATCTAGGGCTTTGGGGCAGAAAAAACCCTCCAGACAGTGGAATTCGTGAGGGTCTTTGCAAAATCAAAGATCAAATTTTTGGATCGGTGGAGACGATAGCATCACCTGCTACTTGCAAATTCATGAAGCAGTCGATATTTTTTCTGGTGTATTTTACTTGTACAGCCAGTCCTCTGTATCCATGGATTCTTTATCCATGGATTCCACCATCTATGCTTTGAAAACATTTTTTTACAATATATAAATTCCAAAAAGCAAAGCTTGATTTTGCCATTTTATATAAGAGACACCATTTTGCTATGCCATTATATTTAATGGGACTCGGGCATCCTTGAATTTTTGTATCCACAGGGGATCCTGGAACCAAACCCCAGCGGATAACAAGGGCCCACTGTATATCTTATTTATATGTAGTTGTCAGCTTGTCCGCTAGTGTGGTGTTGTGGATTGTGTGTTGGACTAGGAAGCTGGAAGGCCAGGGTTCACATCTCCGTTCAGCCATGTAAACCCACTGGGTGGCCTTGCGGAAGTCACACTCTCTCAACTTCAAAGGAAGGGAAAGGCAAACACCCTCTGAACAAATCTTGCTGAGAAAACCCCAGAATAGGGTCACTTTAGGGTTTCCGTTAGCCAGAAATGACTGAAATCGTGTGCCAAAATAGGGCAACCAAAGGTCAATAGGACCACCAGACTTTAAAGGAACTATCCAAGATGCTGAAATGTATCCCCAACCTTCCAAGTTTGGACTACAACCCAGAATGGATTGCTTGCCCCAAAGATGGAAGCCATTGGCCACCACTAAAAGGGTCACCTGTAGCTATCAGAGGTTTTGTGCTGGGCGGCTTGAGCTTACAACCAATAGAGTTGTCAAACTCAAGAGTGCCAGCATATATATATATATATATATATATATATATATATATATATATATACTGTATATATATATACTGTATATATATATAATGCCGTCTTCCTCCCTATGAACAAATTAATGTGCTTTTAAAAATAAACGCATTTAGAAAAACAAGCCGTCTGCTCTGCTCCGACGATGCAACGCCTACCCCCAACGGGATCCTGAATTTGCATGTCAAAACAGCCCTTAATGAAAGATCAGGAGAGCAGCCTCTCGAGACGCAGCCAGAGAGAAACAGACACATTTTTACGGTGCATCTTCCAATCTTGCCTCCAACAAGCCGAAAAGCACTCAGGGCTTGTTTCCTGGGCTGGAAACATTTCAAGCGACACAAAATCCCACATTAAAACAAACAAACAAAAACACACCCAAAACAAAGATAGAAAGGTTGCTTTGTGGGGGCAGGATGGAATCCCCAAACCAATAGCAGAGTAATAGTGTACCTTTATTAGGATGAATTGAAATGCCAAAAAGTGTGCATGCTTTGGAGTTATACAGAACTCTACACCAGGCTAGGAGATGGTTAAGGCAAGCTTGAAAAAGGTGGAGTAGAATAGAATAGAATAGAAATCCCACATGAGAGCCAACACAGTGTAGTGGTTTGAGTGTTGGACTATGGCTCTGGAGACCCGAGTTCGAATCCCTACTCAGCCATGGAAAGCCACTGAGTGATCTTGGCTGTCGCACACTCTCAGCCTCAGAGGAAGGCAAAGGCCAATCCCTTCTGAGCAAATCTTCTCAAGAAAACCCTGCAATAGGTTTGCCTTAGGACCACCATATGTCAGAAATGCCTTGAAGGCACACAACAGCGATGGAAGAAAAGCTGAATATAAATTAGATATATAAATAAAATCACAATATTGTATTAAAACAGTTTAAAATAGACACCTAAAAAGGTTTAAAAGTGGTGAAACAGTACAATTTAAACAGCACAGCATCCTCTCACAAACCCTTTCCTTAAACACCTTCCGTTTTAAAAGACTGTCCCACCCACCCTTGACACAAACAGCCTGACAAAGAGCCCTATGGAGCCCAAAAGACCTCACAACCCTTCCCCAAAGTATTTCAAGGGGGGAAAAAAGAGCTCTTGCAACACCTTTCCCTCTTTAACATTTCATACTCTCTGGAAAGTGAACATAGCAATGCCGATCTCCACCTCTCTGCTAAATTTAGCAACGCAGACAAGAGCCTCCTGACAGATAGCAAACAAATAACCCAAGACGAATAAGCCACACAATGAAACCAGCACCCCTCTGGGATTTATTAAACAGCGCCATCCATCACCTTCCCACACTTAGAGCAGACAGACTGGATGAAGAAGAGGCCAGACGGGGCCTTTGACACCCGGGTTTTTAAAGAGCAGAAGACTCTATTAGTTGCTTGGTTACAACTGGGCTCAGCGCTGGCCAGTGACTTCCATGTCAAGGGAACAGTGAGTCTACTCTGGGCTGTATTTCAGACTTTAAAGGCTCTATCCAAGGCACTCTTTTGGATGTAGAGTTCGGCACCTTGGACAACTCCTTTGGAGTCTAGAATAAAGCAAAAGCCATCCTAGGACCTAATGACACCGTTCACAACCTTAGAGGGACTTTCCTTTGCTCATCTTCTAATGTGATATATGCCGTCTTGTGTCGACAATGTGCTTCCGCACGCTACATCAGGCAAACAAGCCAGACTCTGCACCAGTGGATAAATGGATATCAATCAGACATTCGGAATAGGAAGATACAAAAACTAGTTGCAGAACATTTAAATCTTCCTGGTCATTCCATCTCAGACCTCAAAACAGCAGTCCTTCAGCAAAACAATGACAAAGGAAGATTGGAAAGAGAAAGAGCAGAAATGGAATCAATCCACAAACTCCGGTCCATCAACAGTGAGTTGAACAGAGACAATGGTTTCCTGGCACACTACACACATTATATCACTAGCTAAACCCCATCCAACATACCTTAATAGACAGCTGTCACATTAGGCAAGGGACAGCTTAATAGACAGCTGTCACATTAGGCAAGGGACAGCTTAATAGACAGCTGTCACATTAGGCACATTAGGGAGGTCAGATCAGGAAATATTACTTAGGAGTTTATCACACAAAGGAGATCAGGAGTTTATCCCATGAATATCCCGGAAAAATCGCGTTAAGTATGCGAAACGATTTCACACAACATCACACAAAACCCGTCACAAAGAAGCATTAACACGCATCTTTTTAATTTCAGGATTTTAGCGACAATGCATTTCTGATATCACTTTATTTGTGCAATTGCATGTGATAATTATTTGCGTAATTACTCACATTTTCGCTTTATTTATGGAATGCTTTAAATGTGCTTTAATCTCTCTTTAATGCCGAAATTAGCCCCAGTGTGATAAACTCCCTAGTAACTAAGTAGTTAACACAGAATAGTGGTGAAAATCTCCAAGTATTGCCTTGAAGTGCAGAGAAAGAAGAAAAACCTGTAAAGAGAGACCTTCTAATTCCGATGCACCCAAGACACACCATTTTCTTACCAGGAAACAATCCATGACAATATAATTTAGAAAGGCAAAAAATTCCTCCCCACTTCAGGGTGCTTGAATAGGTCATCTTAAGTGTCTTATACTCTGCGCTGTCTAACAAATTGGGCTAGCATCTGAAAAGCATTTGCATTTGATAAAGGATGTCAGATATAGCAAATGCCGGGAATTACACTGCAGAGGAATGGCCAATCTATCGTGTCTCGGGCAGAAACGATGTTCAGCATTCCTCATTACAACATTATGTCTAGTTTTGCCAACCGGGGGTCACTCTTGCCAGAAACACACAGAAGCCTCAACAAACAGGGCACTCCTCTTGCCAGAAGCAGATCTTGGGAAAGTTACTCCTTGGACTACAATTCCCAAGATCCTCCAAGCCATTAGCTGGGTATACTGGGAGTTGTAACCTCCAGAAAATAACACTCACAAGGTCTGGTCCCTCTGTTTTTTAAAATCTGGTTGCATCATTTTGGTAAGCTCATATATATATATATATATATATATATATATATATATATAATGAATGGATCAAAATTCTCAGCTACTTGCGGTGGCTAAATGCAAGGGAAAGAGCTGTTCCTAGCCTGAAAGGAGAATATGGCCTGTTACAGACAGCCAAAATAAAGCTGCTTTGAGTCACTTTGGAGGTATGCTGTTTAAATGATGCATGTGTCCTAAGAGTCCAGAAGCCGAACCAAAGCCACGCTCCAGTCCTAAGGACTACAATGCAGCTTTGGTGCAGCTTCCAGACTCTTAGGACGCATGCATCATTGAAACACCATACCTCCAAAGTGACTTGAAGCAGCTTAATTTTGGCTGTCTGTATAGGGCCATTTGAGATTGTGACTTGCCCAGGGCCACCCAGTGGGTTTCCATAGCTGAGCTGGGAATAGAACCTTGGCCTCCAGGGTCACAGTCTAACACTCAAACCACTACGCCAGGCTGGCCCTCATAGTAACACTCTATTTTGCTTTCATCAGACCTTGCCTGGAATTGTGTCCAGTTCTAGGAACCACAATTCAAGAAGGTCATTGACAAGCTGGAGTACGTCCAGAGGAGGGTGACCAAAATGGTGCAAGCCATGCCCTATGAGAAGTGGCTCAGGAAGCTGGGGATGTTTAGCATGGAGAAGGGAAGGTTAGGTGGTGACATGATAGCCATGTTTAAATATTTGAAGGGGTGCCATTTTGAGGATGGTGCAAGCTTGTTTTCTGCTGCACCAGAGACTAGGACCCCGAACAATAGATGCAAGCTATGGGGAAAGATATTCCACCTAAACATTAGGAAGAAATTCCTGATAGTAAGAACTGTTCAACAGTGGAAGATGCTGCCTTGGAGTGTGATGGAGTCTCCTTCTTTGGAGGTTTTTAAACAGAGGCTTGATGGCTATCTGTTGGGGGTGCTTTGATGGTGTATTCCTGCATGGCAGGGGGTTGAACTGGATGGCATTTATGGTTTCTTCCAACTCTATGATTCTGTTATTCTATGTGAGCTACAGCCCAAGAGAAACATTCCTCGGCCAACTTGAACTGTACAAAAGAAGAGTTTGCAGTCCTGAAACACCAAAGAGAAACACTTTCTTTCTCCTAGTAGTTCTCTGGTGACTGAAGTGGTGGAAAGAAGTATTAAAATCTCTCCGTTAACGGGGAAAAATCATTTCCCTCCATTCTCTCTCTTTCTCTTTTGGCCTTTAATGAGTTTTTTCAGCCAATGGCCATTTATTAAAGTGACGGTGAAAAATGTCATGTGTGCCTTTGATTCACTATCATTTAAAAAAATTAATGCAGAGGATGGGAAGGAGAATTAACAGGAAAATTCTAATTAAAGCTGAGAGAGAGAGAGAGTTAAATAAGTTTCCAGTTCTTAGTTGATGCTTTTTGGATGGAGGCAAGGGAAAGGTGACTAGAAACCTGAAAAATCCTTTCTTTCACAGGTATCTGGGCCTTAGAACAGGACGTGCAGAAACCACTGCTCTCTACTTCTCCATTCAAAAGCAATCTCCTCTAAATAGGTTCCCTGAAGTCATCCAGTCCAACCCCTGTAAAGGTAGCACTGCTTCTTAATTTGTCTTCTGCTCAATGGGGACCTGCTTCAGACTGAAGCAATCTCCTAGGCCTAAATCCTTTTCTTGGTCTGCAACCTTGACTGACCCCTTTGCCAACTGGGAACCATTCTGTTCCTCCATCTTCTCTTCTGGCAGTAGCTTCTTGTCCAATGTACAGATTCCTCACCATTCAGGACCATCAAAAGTAGTAGCATTCCCATGTCTTTAAGACACATGTTGTTAGTTGCCTTCAAGGCGACTTAGACGTATGGTGACCCTATGAATGAGAGACCTCCAAGTTGTCCTGTTCTCAGCAGCCCTGCTCAGGTCTTGCAGAATCAGGGCTATGTTGAGTCTATCCATCCGGAATCCATCTTTCCTTCTACCTTCTACCTGCCTTAGATTGTATGCCTCTGCCAGGATTTAATGTTTTGAACTGATTGTTTCTGTAAAGGGCCATGCACATTTATGGCCCTATACAAATAAATGATGATGATGATGATGATGATGATGATTATTATTATTATTATTATTATTATTCCACCTTTCCAAGCATTAGAGTCTTTCCTAGTGAGTCCACTCTTCTCATGATGCGGCCAAAGTATAACAGTCTCAGTTGAGTCATCTTGACTTCTAGGGAGAGTTCAGGCTTGATTTACTCTTGGTCTGTTCTTGTTTTTAAAGACTTTCTCACGGCAGGAAAAAAAATGTTAAAATTATTCATTGCTTCCTTTGAAAAGAAAGTTACTGAAGAATTACACCTCTATTCCAAATAAATGCGGAATATGCATCCACTAAGAGAAGGAGGAGGAGGAATGGGGGAGATGCAGGGCTTCATGCCTCCATCCCCTGCTAGAATTTCCTCTGGACTCTGTGATTTCCATCTTCAGGGAGACTGAACATTGTTTGTTCAAATGCTGCTGTTTAAAAAAAAAAAACAGCTTTAAAAGCAACCAAGTCACACGAAATCAAAAAGAAAGCCCCCTTTGCACACATAAAAAACTAGCTTCTGAGGAAGATTGCTCCTGCTGAAAATGCAGGGCATCTGTCTGATCAGTTCCTTGAGATATCACCTCCACCTTGCCCCAAATATGAGCCTGGAGCCCTTCATATTTCTCTGGATGCGGAAAAAGAAATACATTGGCCGGGGAGGTAAAGCAATAAGACACCATGCCGGGTGAAGATAAATCTATGCCAGGCTACAGGAGAAGCGGCGGGTGCTCCAGGGAACCGGGTTTTAATAAAGAAGCAAGCAGCCTGAGCCTTGGGTGTGTGGGCGGCTGATGGAGGACTCGGCGGCTGCTAGGACGGGGGTGGAATTGGCAAAAGCGGGAGCTGGCACTGCTGCATGTGCCGGTGGAAATGTGATCTTCCAAGCAATGAGCCAGGTGAGATGATCAGGGTGCCCTGTGGAAGAGGCCCAATGGATTTCAGCCGAGCGAAAATGAGCTGGCCAATGCTTACTGCCCTGGTATAAATCTGCACCCACCTGCATGCACAACGGCACTGTACATGCAACTCTGCTTTGGCCACCTTGAACCGAATGCAGGCATGCACTGTTTAAATAGCGAAAGGGCTGTTGCAGACAAGAGGGTGTAGGTTTCTTCTTTGCCAACCCAGAGGTCTCATGGTTTTAGGTGACTGGCAGGTAGATTTTAAGTTGTCAAAGGAACTTCTTGACAATAAGAGCAATGCAGAAGTGGAATCAGTTACTAAGGCTGCAGATGCGGAAATAATCCACGTTGACATCACTTGAACTGCCCTGGGTCAATGCTATGGAATTCTGGGAATTGTTGCGTCTTGTGGCACCAGAGCTCTCTGAAGGGGAAGACTAAAGGCACTACAAAACCACAGTTTCTATAACTCCACAGCACTGAGCCAGGGCAGTTAAAGTGGTATCAACCTGGATTATTTCTGCAGTATGGAGGCAGCCCTAGAGACGTGGTGGGGTTTCTTTCTTGGGACATCTTTAGAAAGAGGCTGGACAGCTACAAGCTGGGGATGCTTTGGCGGAAGGTCTTGCATTGCACAGATGAAAGAGATGGTTTGTGGGGTTCCCTCCAACTCTATGGTTCCATGTTTCCATGTGTTGCCATAAGTTCTGTTTTCTTAATATTCAACCCGGCTTTTGCACTTGCCTCCTTAGCTTTCATCGATAGCCATTTCATCAACAGACTTCCAGCCAAAGCACATCTTGGAGGGGATTAGATAAGGAGGCATTTCCCTCCATCTCAGCTTCATGCTTGAACCTGGGGCCAACCACCGAAACGGAATGGTGGGGGATTTAGGAGAGACTAAAGCAAGGCCCTCTTTGCACAGCATATAGTTATACTGGGAAATTCACCCCCAGTTATGGCTGCCAGCCTGGATGGTTTTAGAAGGCGATTAAAGTCATGGCGATTAGACTCATCAGTGGCTACTAATCAGATGTTTACAGATCACTTTCATTTTCCAAGGCAAGGTGCCTTCATGTATCCATCGCAGGGGAAGACAAGATGCATGGCGGAGCTGTCCTAGGGTTGTAATTCTTCTTGATTTTTGGCATTTTCTTCCCTCTCTTAGAAAATCTTCAAAACCTGTTCAGTTTTCAAAGACTATTCACACTTCCAGACTTATCCTGTGCAAGATTTACCGGTGATTTTGTGCACTTGCACCGAAAACAGCATTTTCTGCACAAAAACATTACCTTCTGTGCGGGGAAAAAATGCTGTTTCCTACATAGAAAATGCCATCGTCTGTGCAAAACAACCATGTGCAAAGTTTGCCCAGGTTAAGCCCCCCACTACCTCATTTTCTGCATGGAATATAACGTTTCTATGTGGAAACACTATATATGCACAGAATATTGTTTCCTGCACAGAAAACACTTTTTCCCCCTGTGCAAAACGCCATGTGCAAATTTTGTGGTCTCCACCACCATTGCAAGCCACACACACAACACAGCAAGCCCAAATGTTCACTTCTTAACACCATTTTGAGAAGGACTACAGAAGAAATGGAGGCATCTGGCAATAGTATGAAATCCTGGCAGCTGGTGCTGGTGGGATGGTGACATTTTCATGGGTTTTTGTGAGTTTGGGAGCTTCCTACATGGTTTTGAAACAAAAATTGTCCAAAAATCATACCAAAATTTCAGGGACTTTAGAGAGAGAGGGCTTCAGGGCCCCCATATAGACTCCACTTTTAGGCCCAATTTTCCCACTCCTGGTTCCACAATGGTTCCTTCAAAGGGAAGCAGGATCTTTGCAGAAGAAGACCACTGTGTGCATTTTTAGGATCTCCTTCTGCTCCATCTCAGGTTCTGGCCATGTCACGATGTTCACCATTTGGTCTGCATATGCAGAGTGTTAGATCACTCATTTGTTTTGCTGGATTCCCAGAGCGAACACAAGACTGCAAAAAGCCCTACTGTGGTTCAGCCCTGCTGTTCATCACATTTCAGAACAGCAACCACCAGGAAGGTACTTCTGGGAGGACCACAAACCATGCCAAGCCTTGTTCTCAGCTGCTGTTCTGTATCCTTTTTCCTTTTCAACAGAACTTGATTTCTAAAGCAGGAAAGCTCCCTGCTCTTCAAGCTTGGAAACTGTTGCGGGAAAGAGGAGAAGGAGGTCAGGCTAGCATCGCTTTAATCTCTCCAAGGAGGAAATTCAAATACTCAGCCGAGAGAATTAGATCATAAAACATAAATATGGAGGCAGCAGGTAAAGGGAGAGCAGGTGGGATATTGCACCGAAAGAGACCCGCCAGCAGCGGAGAAAATGGTTCTTTGTTCTCCTCTACCTAAGGGGTAAACACGATATGCACCGTTTCACGCCGCTCAGAGAAATCGCACCTTAGGACAGCCTGTAGAAGCTGGTGTTCTTGATCATTAGCCATTGTAAGGAATGGGTTTTCATATGGATTGTTCCTTCCAGCTATGGCTGAGATAGCAGGGAAAGGAAGTAGTTGTTGTTAAGCATCATCAAGTTGACTTATGGAGAACCTATGAATGAGAGACCTCCAAGTCCGCCTATTATCTACAGGTCTTGCAAACTCAGGGCCACGGCCTTCTTGACTGAGTAGACCTATCCACCTGTAGTGTGATCTTTCTCTTTTCCTACTGCCTTCCACCTTCCTAAGCATTATAGACTTTTCTAATGACTTGTGGTATGTCCAAAATATGACCTTCTCAGTCTAGTCTTCTTGGCTTCTAGGGAGAGTTCAGCCTTGATTTGCTCTTGGACCCATCTATTTGTCTTTTCGGCAGGCCAAGATATCTTCAGGACTCTCCTCCACTGCCACATTTCAAATGAATTGATTCTGCTAGTTTTCTGTACTATCCAGCTTTCACAGCCATACATACAAATCATAAATAGTATGGCACAGATAACCTTGACTTTAGTATTCAGTGAGAAATAGTAGTGCTGTTCTATTCTGCTTTGGTTAGACTCCACTTGGAATACTGTGTTCAGTTGTGCATTGTGGAAGGTCTGGGGGTTGGAATAGATATATTCAGAGGGGCCTTGCTTCCTCTGAGGCTGAGAGACTGTGACTCATGCAAAGTCATGTGAAGTTGAAGGCTTTCATGGCCGGCATCCATAGTTGTTTTGTGGGTTTTTCAGGCCATGTTCTATAAGAGTTTATTCCTGACGTTTTACCAGCATCTGTGGCTGGCATCTTCAAATCCACCTCTTTTCAGCCATTCAAATCTGGGTCTCCCAGAGTCCTAGTCCAATGACTACACCAGCATGCTGGCTCTCATCACTCGTTGTTGTTGTGTGCCTTCAAGTCATTTCCTACTTATGAAGACCCTAAGATGAACCTATCACGGGGTTCTCTTGGCAAGATTTGTTCAGAAGATGCTTGCCATTGCCTCCTCCTGAGGCTGAGAGAGTGTGACCAAGGCCACCCAGTGGGTCTCATGTCCGAGACTCAGCATGGATCCATAAATATGGATGGGCCACACCTGAGTCCACCTGGTTTTCTGAAAGGGCCATATGCAACCTTCCCATTAGCCAAGAGAAGATGCAGTGATGCATCCGTGCCTGTTGTTTTCATCCACATCTTTTCATGCTTCCAGAAGCTTAAACCCAGCAGTTTTATAATCCCATCCTGTGTTTCCATCCTGGTCCTGCCATCCACCGTTGGTGCGGGTAGGGAGCAGGCAGATAATTTCTTCCTTTATCCTCAGGGATTACGGGGGATTAATCTTCTCTTGGCACCATCACTACAATTGTTGTTCATTTGAAGGTTGAAGGAGGGGAGGGGGGCAGAGAAAAGGTTGGTGAGCAGAAGAAGGGAATCAACAACCGAGAGAAACAACTGGCTTTGTAGGAATTGGGGGGGGGCAAATAAGATGTAGCGACAGCTAATCTATAAACCCCTCTTGGTTTACAGCAGCACGGTGGGAACAGAATCGTAGGATTGTAGACTGCATCTGCACTGCGAAAATAATCCAGTTTAATACCACTCAATGCTATGGAAGCCTGGGGACTGTAGTTTGTTGTAGCAGGAGAGCTCTCTCACAGAGAAGGCTCAACGTCTCACAAAATTATAATTCACAGAGTTCCATAGCATTGAGCCACAGTAGTTAAAGTGGTGTCAAACTGGATTATTTTTGCAATGAGGATGCAGCTGCAATGGACTCCAAGGGCCAGCTATTCCAATCCTTGCTCAACAGGAACACAGAGTTTAAGCACTCTTGGCTCCATTCCCACTTGGCATATAACGTGACGTATTTTGCAGTGAATCCGACTCGGAAGACACCCATCTAATCTCTCTTTGAAGGCCTCCAAAGAAGGGGAGCTCTCTCCCTTCCAAGGAGTAGCAGAAAACAAGCCTGTTGGTTTTTTAATGACTTCATTCTATTTCGTTTTTGCAAACCAGGCAGGTCACATCTGGAAAGCAGACGTGTGCACTCAGCTCCAGAGACATCGCTGCCACCCTGGTGCTAAAGATGGCAGGGATCAGGCAGGGTCCACTGAAGACAGAGAAGTGCAGAATGAATGGTCTCCTGAAATGGATGCTGTTGCATTAACAGACATGTGGGGAAAGGCTATGCTGAAATGTACCAGAGCTTTCAGAAGAACCCTTTTCAAATCGCAGCTCCTAGAAACTGCCAGTCAATATGACCACTGACTGGCGAGAGATGTAAATCCTTAACCATTTCGTCCTTCCATCATGCCAAGACAAACAAACCGTTTGCTCTTCATTTCAGGAGAAAATGAATATCCTTCTGCATTGATTCTCCCTTATTCTAATGTTCCAAGTGTTGCACCAGAATTATTCTGCAGAGCAAAAACATGTGTGCTCTTGCATGCAAAAATGGTTTTCTGTTCAGGAAAAATGAACAACACTTTGGGACACTGAATACCAGGGGGGGGGGGGGAATTGAACAAAATTCTCACTGGCCTGTTATTATTCCTAACGGGATTT